>NW_022280117.1:627221-642222 GCF_004355925.1 Anarrhichthys ocellatus
GTGTGTGTGTGTGTGTGTGTGTGTGTGTGATATCGAGCTGTGTGAACGTCCAGTGGAGCCTTTAACAACACAGCTTTAATAAAGATGGACATTACAAACACCTACAGCAACAGCTAGAAGATATATAACAACAATAACAATAATCAGCCCAGCGCTGCAGTCAGTTCTGAACCTGCAATAACTATATTGATCCAAAGGTGTTGAGTGTTGTACTTTATACTTGTGAGAGGAGAGCTGAGGGAGAACAAAAGAGAATATGAAGACAAAGTTTATTTATGTAAAACTTTCTAACAAGTAGAACTATGTTGTTAATATCGAGTTATTGTTCCTTCAAATTCAACTTTGATATCACTGTTCGTCAAGTATGAAGCTAGAAACAATGCTTTCAAAATGCAATATAACTATAGATATATAACTATATATATACTGTGTATATACTGTACTTGTGGTGCAACAGAGAGTAGTTGATCCATAATCCGTAATAATGTTTGACGTTTATGACTTTAGGGGGTAAATGATTCTTATCGGCCGACGCGGCTCATCGATGATCAGATATTGGCAGCAAAATAAATACGATCCAGAATCTCTAAAAATGATATTTGCAGCCTTCTGTTTCTGCAGATCTGATCTGTGACTCAAAAAGCTGCGATACGTTCTGAACCGTGAGTTTTGTGATCCGTTGCATCCCGACACTAAACCGTGTAGATATAAGATAAGATTGTATTTTATCCGCTCGGTTCATCAAACTGAATCTAAACATGAAAGAAAGATCGAACTTGTCCGTTAGATCTTTTGTGTTCTGGTCGACGGTATTCACAGATGATTGTGCACAAACAAGCAGAGAAAACAAAGAATATCGAAGATCAACCAACAACAAACATTATTGATTAACACACACACACACACACACACACACACACACACACACACACACACACACACACACACATCACACTCCAGAACTTCCAAAGTACCGATAGCAGAACCGTTAACTCCGGACTTTATCGATACTCCTTGTTTTTACTCGTTAAGAACCGGTTCCCGTTAAGAACCGGGGTTCGGGGGCTTCTCTACTAACTGTGTTCTCCTTCATTCTGTGGATGAGTGTGGTGCTCTGACATCACTGCAGGTGAAGGGCGCCGCACTGCAAACCTACACAACATGCGTATGAATATACATGAGCTCTCTCTCTGCATTCAAACGTACCTCCCTGTCCTTGAGCTTCATGGCCAGCACCAGCTGGTTCCTGTGATTGGCCAGCGCTTCTCTGTAGCTGCCTTTGGAGAAGAGGGCGGAGCCGAGGTTCCCGTGAGCGCGGCATTCCCCCGACTGGTCCCCTGCGGACAAAGAGACAAAAGAGCGTGTGACGTTCACTGTCCTCGCCGTCCGTTCGCTCCTCACCTCGCCCTCCTCTCCTCTTGCATACCTAAGGTCTTGGTCACCTCCAGGTCCTGCTGCATGTAGGCCACGCTCTTCTCCGCGTTGCCCAGAGACCAGTAGGCCGAGCTCAGGGCCGAGAACACGGAGCCGCGCAGCTTCAGGGAGCACGTGCCGATCTTCAGCCCGGCCTCCAGCACCACCACGGAGGCGCCGTGGAAGCTGTGGGTCAGCAGCTCCTGACCGATGACGGACACGACCACGAACGGGCTCTTGTCCAGCTTCATCCTCTGCAGCTGCTGGTAGGTCGGCTCAAGGGAGTCTGTGGGGGGGGGAGCACAAAGACGCCGGTGAGGTGATGTGGGTCGGAGACACTGAACCCCAAGTACCTTCACAACAGAACACTCATCCTAAAGCAGCTCAGAATGGGTTCTGATTCATTGGAACTAACATATCCAAATTATTTATTATCCAACATCGTTAACTTGAACTAATGTAAATACTTTGGAAACCTTATAATAATTCCAAAACACGATTAATATAGCTAAACCTGTTGGAATGGAGACGAAGCATGCAGCTGTTGCACCGTCAGTAAATCATTTCTGGGTGATTGGAGGGAGAATTAGTGCTAATGGCTGCTCCTGGTCCTGAGGGGGCGACAGCCAAGTGGAGCAGAGACAGAGCAGAGCTGTGACTCCTGGATTTCACCATCTCTGCTGCTGTGATTCTGCTTTGCACTGAAGTAACCGGAGTAGTGAGTCAGAGCAAAACAAGTCCAGCATGTGCACCTCTCATTGGGCTTTGCAACAGACTGTTTGAACAGTTGTTGAATTGTTTAACACAGCATGTTACTGCATGTTACTTACCTTCGTCTTATTTACTTTAGATCACAAGAGATAAAAGCTTTTGTATTGCAAATGTACGCATTCATTTAATTCAAAGCTCTCATCTACAAGAAGAACACTGGCACAGATACATTGCACTGTATGAACACCATATTGTATTATGTCCTTTATTGCCTCCTTGGCCTCTGCTGTGCTACTGGAGCATCCTGCTGACCTACAACCTGTCAGATATTATACTGGACCCACCCAGAATTTCCAGCCACTGAGGGTCCATCAAGTCTGGTCAAGTGATGATCATGTGTTTGGTGGAGGCGGAGACATTCCAGCTGTTATTTTACATGGGACAGAGTCCACCTCTACAACGGTCTGTGGGGGATATTTAGAGGATTTTCCGCCCTTCTGTGAGCATTTTACAGTCAAATCATGTCCGTCTCACTCACTGAAGGACTGCAACAAGGTTTTGCGGATAGAAATAACTAATTTACTCTTTGAAACAAAAAGTTTAAATTAATAAGCCATAGAATGCACATTTGCTTAGTTACACAGTATTTCTGCTCGAGTTAGAGTAGTTTCGCAAAACTCGTTCAGAACTTCCTGTTCAGAGGTGCAAGAATAAAACAGCTGCTGCACCTGATCTATCGCTGCTGACTGATGAAATCTATGGCACCGTTTAATCAAGAGACAACTCCCACTCTGACGTTTCACAACTCATTCAATCTTTTCTTCTTTTTGCTTTCCAGACGTGTGCAACGCTTGACAAAACATCCCGACATCAGGTCACAGTTATCTGCATTTTATGCAAATGAGATGAACTGCAGCGGTTCTCCGTAGTCTTAGCAATACGACGCTAAATTGCAAAAATAGGTGGCGATGTAAAATGTTGCCAATTTGAGGCAGAGCTTAGTAAACATCCCCCCGGTAAGAATTGGAAGGATTGCCTCTCCTTTCTAACAACCTCTCAGCACATCATCCTATAAAAGAGACATCAGCAGGCCCCACAGGAGCCAGATAGGCCAGAGGAGGGGCCCCTCTTCCACGCTGTTAATGCTGCAGCTCCCCTCCTGGGCTCACTACACCCCGCCTTCTCCATGGTCCAAACATGTTGCCCTTTCCTCCTGCTTACACCTTACTCCTGGTAACACTTGATACTGGGCTTCTTAGCTTCTGAGGCGTGCTTGCTTTGAAGCTTATGGGAGATGGAGTTGTTTTTTTTGAGGTTGCAGCCCCCGGACAGCAGAGCAACCTCCCACAGTGCATCAGATCTGCACAGTGATGCTTCTGCAGGAGTTCAGGGACACGCTGCGTATCATAGCTGATGATCAGACTCAGTCCCACGGCAGTTTGTGAAAAAGTCACGAAATTAAGTCGGTTGGTTTCGTGGACAGGTACACGGGTTGTACGGGTTTATTTGTGTCGCTCGGCACGACTTTGTTTTGCGTTGAAAACTGAATTTAGGTTGAGGCAACAAAACCACCAACAGTTAGGTTGAGGCAACAGAACCACCAACAGTTAGGTTGAGGCAACAGAACCACCAACAGTTGGGTTCAGGCAACAGAACCACCAACAGTTAGGTTCAGGCAACAGAACCACCAACAGTTGGGTTCAGGCAACAGAACCAGCAACAGTTAGGTTGAGGCAACAGAACAACCAACAGTTAGGTTGAGGCAACAGAACCACCAACAGTTAGGTTCAGGCAACAGAACCACCAACAGTTGGGTTCAGGCAACAGAACCACCAACAGTTAGGTTGAGGCAACAGAACCACCAACAGTTGGGTTCAGGCAACAGAACCAGCAACAGTATTAAAAACTATGTCACGAACAAACGGACATGTGGTGTGTTCCCTGTACATGAAACTGATAGATTGCCTTTTGTGACTATTTCCCTGTGATCGCTCTCAACAGATAATAACACAGAGTGGTTTCATTCCACCTGCTGCAACAGAGCCGCTGCTCATTTGGTCATTCTCCAGACGGCCTTGTGCTCAACACGCCCCGTCACGCTCTACCTCAAAGGGAAATATTGTGAATACTAAAACTAGATATGCTCTCCAGTGCGCCGGCAGATGCAAAATTCCACACGCACAGACATTTGCCGTAGCTTGCCAAGCAGACGGCTATTCCCAAGAAGCCGTGCTCTCATTTCGATACAGCTGAAGGGTAAGAACATAATCCTGCCTGCAAACCATTCTTAAATTGCATGCACTCCTCCTTCATCTTCTCAGGCTGTTGAGAGCTGCACATTGAAGTGCACTGGGAACGGTGGGAAGAACAGATCAATGACACACAGGAATCTACCTTGTAAATATTTCATCATGAGCTCCACGAGAAGCAGACTCACGCTAACAAACGTGTAGCAAAGCAAACCTGTCACGGTCCTCTGCTCTTTACTTTAAGCTCGTTATAGTCTTGAATATGGACATGGAGCTAATCAGAAAATAGATTTCACCAATAGATTAGTCATATCTCCACTAAATTAGTACTTGCTGCCTCTTTGCCCTCTTCAAACTCAAAGTGACGGCTTTTGATATGTCGCTAAACTTCAAACTAAATAGATTAGTTTTGGTGACCGTCTGGATGTTCTCTGATGTCATGCTTAAAGATGTTCTTCTTTTCATTTCATTTTCATATCAGAAATGGATCAAATGTCTGTGTGTAATGTGTACCACTGGGGCCATTGGTGAAGAAATAATAGAGTCACAGAGCCGCGGGAGGAGGGTGATATTCAGAGAACATCCCAGAAAAAACATTTGATATTCTCTGAGATTAAAGTGGCAAATGTACAGGAAAACCCTCCACACAGGAAGAAGAACAACAACTCGTGTTACTCATACATCCATACATCCATACATCCATACATCCGCGACTCTCCACAGAGAGGAGAAAGAAGTGAGATTGCTCGCTCCTCGGCTCGCTCCTCGGCTCGCTCCTCGGCTCGCTCCTTGCTTCGCTCCTCGGCTCGCTCCTTGCTTCCAATCCTTCCACAATTCGCTTCTTTCTGATCTACGTTGAGAGTTGCTTACATGTGCAGCACCGATCAGGTGTTAGAGGAGAGTGTAACGTTCGTCAGATTTAGCAAAATGTCAGCAATTCGGCAATATTTTACACCAATAAAATGCTATCAGATCTGTAACTTTGTATTGGAAATCTGCAAGTTCAGATATCAGTAGGATGAAAAACGGTATCGCAACATCTCTTCCCAACATTAGGGAAGAATCTAAACTAAAATCTAGACTTGAAACCCATTTGTTCTTGTTTTCATACCACTGACCTGAGAACAGGCATCACTAATACAGTAACCTGTCACTGGGAAGCCAGTGAAGCGCTGCCTCATGGAGGATGCATCTCCTCGCTCCCTCTGGCTGCAGTTTGAGTTCACATGCGGATGAATCTGCCACCACATGATACAGAAGGAGATTGACCTGAGCAGCGAACACAGGTGCTCCTATGGATTCAGGCAGCGGTGGATGTGAGGGGATGCTGATGAGTCCAATCTCCCGACACTGTTTTCAATTTCTCCTACAAGTGTCTCATTCTATTTCATCTGACTCGCTTGTTTTATTTATTTTCTACATCTCTCTTTTCTCGCTCTTTGTCACATCAAAATGTGCATCCACTTCTTTGAGAGATGTGAATCATCAGACGGGTCGTCTTTTTGTTTCATCCCAGAGGAGAGCCGCGGAATAACAGAACAAAAGAAAAAGTGGAAACTTGACAGTTTCCCCAAACGCTGACATCTCACTCTGCCCTCCTGAAAACTTTCAAACATAAAGTTATGGTAAAGGAGTGAAACTAATAAATGCACGAATCTGTTGTTGGACGGATGAACGATACAAACACAAGACAGAATGTACCTCTGAGGGGCGACTTCATGGCGGCCTCCACCATGCCGACCAGCAGCTGGAGACTCTTGGGGTCCTGGGCGAGGCCGGAGGCGAACGCTGCCAGGGCGTCCGCATGACGGCCCAGGTACTGCAGGGCAACCCCCTGACGAAAGTAGGCCTGCAGGAAGAAGACACAGTAGAAGGGGTTATGCGAGGCTTTTATTCTCTTGATATTGAATCAAGACGTCGGCGGCTAAAATTATGTAACTGTGGCTTTGTTTTCAGCCATGCTAGCGGATAGGTGTTTGTTTTTATCTCAGTTTTGAGTCGGTATGATTCATCCTCTGGGGATCATGAATGTCTGCGCTAAATTTCATGGCAAAAAATGCAACGATTGTTGAGACATTTCAGTCTGAAATACAGACCAACATACAGTGGTGGAAGAAGTACTAATATTTTATTACTTAAGTAAAAGTAGCAATCAAAACTTACAGAATTACAGAAGTATTTGCATCAAACTGTACTTAAAGTCTATATACTGTGTAGCTTGTGAATCAACCTGCACAGCACCGATACAGCATGCACACACAGTCTACACACAAGCAGCTCACACTTCATCAGGACCCCTCCAGCATTTCACAGCAACATTACAGACAATGAATCATGACACGAAATTCATGAGGACACACAAACACTCTTCTTCTCTCACTGCCGACCAGACTGTAACTTAATTGTCCCGTCTCTCTCTCTCTCTCTCTCTCTCTCTCTCTCCCCTTTCATTCCCCCTTTCATTCCCCCCTTCATCATTCTGCCCTCTCGACTCCCATTTAAACATAATCTGTCATGACACCGAATGAATGAAGACAAAGAGGGGAGGAATTAGATTACATGGCAGCTCCTGTCCTGGCTGCCACTTTCCAGCACTCGCACCGTCTTTGTCCTCCTCCTCTTCTTCAGACAGCCTCATTGAAACGAATGGAGCCGAGGGTCACGGCTAATCTAATGTGCGAGGCCTTTGTTGGTGTTGGGAGATGAACGTGAACGGGACACGGTGTCATTTCACCGTTGATTAACACAAAGTGGGATAAATGGTTGGTAATTACAGCCGGGGTCGTCTCCCTTAAAACGCTGTCATCATTTTCAATTATTGACCTTATGTTTGTTCCATTTGCGGTTTAGTCTCCTAAATTGCTGGAGCTTTTATTGGCTATAAATACAAGTCAAAAGTTGGATCACACAGAATACTATAACTCTTTCAAAGTTGGGCAGACACATCTGACGTTTTAGGAGGTTATATGAGCTCACAGAACCTAAGATTAAAACGACCAACCCGGTCCCCAGAAGAAACGTTGGCATCGTACGTTTCTGCAAACCATGGATACAATGAACTCCCACAACTCTGAATCAAAATGCATCTCATAAATAAGTTTCATATCAGCCTTGTATCACACTTGCAGAAGTGCGCACTGACACGTAATCAACGCTATGAAACGATTGGTTTAGACAACAAATCTGCTTGTTTAAGGTTAGAAAAAAGATCATGGTTTGTGTTAAAATAATAACGGTAACTGCAACTAGCATAAATATATAAATAACAAACGCACTTAGTAGAATTTCTTACGCAACGTTACATAACAAGAGTAAAGTCAACCTCCGATTCTGACGAGTGAAGTCAAAGCTTCATGTGTTAAAGCTGCATTCTCTCTAGTGTCCACCAGGGGGCGACTCCTCTGGTTGTATAGAAGTCTATGAGAAAATGACTCTACTTCTCTCTTGATTTATTACCTCAGTAAACATTGTAAACATGAGTTTATGGTCTCAATCTCTAGTTTCAAGTCTTCTTCAATACAGCATGATGTTCATTTAGTAGATGGTGGTGCATTAATACAGCAGTTGTCGTTGCAGACACACCTGCCAAAGATTTTGATTTTACAGAGTGCACCTTCCTAGCATGTAACGAGCAGAAACTACACAATTCCTGTGAACACGGAAGTTTAATTTGAAAAGACACAATGCAGGTAATGAGCGGAGTCAAAAACGGACTCTGGAGGAGTAAATGGAGCGTTGTAGTTTCAAGCGTAGAGCCACTGACCAAGCATCAGTATTTGACAAGTTGGTAGTGAGAAATGTGTTTGTATTTGTAAGCAAACTCGTGATGTGTAACACCAGTTGAGTTCCCCTTTAGATGCAGACACATTACCTTCTATTTGACAATAAGAAGCAGCAACACAGGCTTCTGCTTTAGCTCTTTAACTGATGCCAAGTGTCCCCCGCTGAGGAGAGAGACAGCAGCCTGCCCTCTGACCCTCGTCCAGGCTGGACCGGGATGAGTTAGCTGGGCGGACATATGGACGCCCCGCCTGTCTGCCTACCTCTATTTAGCAATGCCCAATAAATCTGTCGCCTTCACACTGATGTTGGCTGCCGTACGGAGGATGCAGCGTTTCCCTTTTAGGCATCCGTGTTCTATTCTTGACTACTTTTGATTGGGGGAGGATAATTTCAGGGAGATGAGGGTGATTATAGCAGAGGAGAAGACGTTATAATCATAGCAAGATGGATATTATCTCTGCATGAGTGTGTTTGAGTGAATGTGCAACACAATAGGTAAGACTGTGTGTGTGTGTGTCAGAGCTTCTTACCCCCATCCAGGGTGTAAACATGCCAGAGACAGACAGAAAGTGACAGCAGGAAACCTCCAGCCTCCTGCTCACACATCCTGCCTATTAGCTCAGTCTGGCTACGCTGCCTGCTAAGCACATACAGGGGGTATACAGTCCAGACAGTCACACACACACACACACACACACACACACACACACACACACACACACTTTCTGTCTTGTTTTATTTATTTATTTTTGCCCCGTCTGTCTCTCAGCGTCTCAGGAAAACTCTTGTCAGATTATAGAGTCTCTTCACAAACTGGCTCGTCTGGTTCGTAGATATTTCACACTGATTCCCCATCGAGCACTCAGAAAGCGCCTTCAACCTCAGCTGACAGGTCCACGTCAGTTATAGTGAAGCGATCGATAAAAGGGACAAGACTAACCCTGGCTGTGTGTGTAACTTAAACGAGTGTGTATTTATTGATGCGTCTCCTTCCTGTGTTGATATACAGGATAAGCACCCTGGGAGCTCCTGGGGCTTAGAAAACTAAATGAATGTTCGACTATTCAATGTTTTCATGATAATAATGTATTAAATGACAATGTAGGTGAGAGAATCTGCAGCTCCCCTCGGCTCTAGAGAGTTCTACCCATCGTTTATCTGTCATTAGAGATGTATCGTTAGGATTCTATCGATATTAGCACTCTTATAGCTTTTGTTTATTGGTTCGGTTCCTTATCGATACTCTTACCAGTTCTTTCTGATTATTTTGTGGGACAAAAAAAAAATAATGTAGAAAAGAATCAACATTTCTTTATTATTCTCGTATGTAAACAAATAGTCTTTCTTGAGCAGCAACACAAGAAGTTCCCAAATCTTTAAAACACATTCTCATCTCATCAATGACGTGATTAAGTTTCATTGATGATCCTGTTCTTGTGATCAGACTCCGTATGACATCACTAGCGTATGACATCACTACCATTACCCGACGGCTGCTCCACAAACAGACGGATGTTCTGAGACGACCAGAGTTCTCAGATGTTTTCTTCTCTCTCATCATGATGAGAGTCTCACGCTGTGCTGAGAGGAGTCGGTGTTCGTCTTAACCTTCAGCATCGTCTATATGTTGTGATGCGTCATTATCCTGAAATAATCCCAGAACAATGCCCATGGGCGGCACATCCTTGCATATAGATAGATAGATTGCTCAAAGTACTAAAACCCAGAAAAGAGTCGACTTCCTGTTCCTTAGTCTCAAAGTCAGTGGGTTTCTTGAATGTGTTTTTGGTTAGATGCCTGAAATAAGGTCTCTGGGTAACACAAGAGATTTTAACGTTTTGTTCCATCAGTAAGCTTTAGTGTTAAAGGGGGTTGACTAAACGTTAACTTGTTGGCTAGTCCGCCTTTACGGCCTCGTTGTGTTTACTTGTGCTCGTGTTCCTTTATAAACGAATGCAGCTTTTTACTTCTGGTGTTTGGCTTCAAAAATCTTAAAAGTGGTGTTCATTTGTAAAGATTATCTTGCTTATTTTCTGCAATAATCCAAAATCCAATGGAAGAATCTTATTGGCTTTTTTGTCAAGGGAACTAGTGCGATGCTAATTTCCTGGTTGGCCTTCAAAAATGCGTCATCCCTGCAGCAACTCTGTGTCACTGCAATTCCTCCTGAGGAGGATATGAACTAAATGGCAATTATAATAATTGGTGAAAAGGCTCACTCAAATCCACAGATATCAACCTCATGGTTGCGCCAAAAAGAAAAGTCACAGGATCACCAAAGTCGGTTGGGTTCATGCTCTGAATAACACGGATGTGTGTACAAAATGTCCTTACGATCCATCCGATAGTTGTTGAGATATTTCAGTCCAGACCAAAACCAACCAACCGGCTAAAGAAAACGTCAGGGCAGTTAAAGGAGCGTTTATAAGAGAAACATGATGAAACACAAAATAAAGGAGAGACTGACAGTTGTAGAGAGAAAGAGAGAGGTGGTATATGTTGTGTGTCAGAGTGTCAGAGCAAAGGATGCACACCGGATGAACAGATGCTTCAATTACTGCTCGTAACTCACATTAATCGAGAACAGATGGCAACACAAGTGGCGAGAGAGAGAGAGAGAGAGAGAGAGAGAGAGAGAGAGAGAGAGAGAGAGAGTAAGTATGAGTTAGAGAGGATCACTTAAACCAGACATGATAGAGATTGATGTCTTTGCAAATCAGACAATCTGCCTCAAAACACACCTTCACTCTCATTTCATCCGGACACAAAGTGGACTGAACCTTATTTTCTCACTGGTGTTGCTTGCGACTGAACAGATCTAACCCCGTGTAGACGATGTGGAAGAGGGAGACGAGGCCTTGAGTTGATTTGTTAGAGATGGAGGAGGCTGAGAGGAAAGAGGACACACCTGGCAGGAGGCCGTGCCCGGAGCGTAATACAGGTCTACCTCTGGTCCCAGGGAGGAGCAAGTTGGAAAATCAAATAGTAGTTTAGTGATTAAAGGATCATTACGGTTTGTTAGAGCTTGGGTCTTACATGTAGTTTTGCCATCAGTCGTAAGATCGACATCACCAAGTTAACTGACCCTTTGCTAAGCCCCGCCCCCGTCTGCTATGCTGTCAGACGGGGGCTAACTATGGTGGCCTCTGGCACATTCTAATTAACCTGACCTGTACCAGATGGGTTGTTCCACAGAACCATCTGAGAAACCGTCCTTGGAATCTGAGACATACCTGGGAAGGTGATTGGATGAATCATCTATCAATCAAATCTTACTGAAGCCAGTCGGGAGAAGAGCAGAAAGATCTTTTCCATCAAGAAAAGCCTTGAGTGTAGTTCTTTGCTCTTCTTTCGATAAAGAAATACTGTTTTAATTCTGATATAACCACAGACTGTCATCGAGACGTCCCCCATTGATTTGTGAACTGATGTTTTGAAGCCTCGAGTTCTGCATTTTGGTCGTCGCCATCTTGGCTTTTTGCAACCAATGAACAGGAAGTGACCATATTTGGACTGAGGAGTGACGTAGAGACGCCGTATACGTCTCTGGTAGAGACCTGTCAATCACTGTAGCCCCGCCCTAAAGCATCCCCTGCTTTATGGTCTGTTTGACTCTAAATGAACCTAACCAGAGGTTGTCTCTCGGATATAACTGATGCTATTGCAGCATCTTCGCTAACCTCTTCATTGTTGTTCAGAACAAACAGTCGCCTCTCCATGTCGTGTCACTCACACCTAAGCCACGCCCCTAGTGGCCAGTAGCTCCTCACAGGACTCTGATTGGTCCACACACAAACGCATCACTTAAAGCCTAAAAAGATGGATTCTCGTGTGATCTCAAGATCTCAAAATTCAACCGACTAAAAGATGTATACATGCAGTGGTATATTAGGGCTAAGCATGCATTTTTGTTGAGTACAAAGTTATCACAGCAACAGAAATTATGCCAAAACTACAAAAATAAGCTTTGTCCTTTAAGATCTGCAGTTTGTCGGTGCAGTCCTCTGACTAGTGGTCCTCCACTAGTTTCAACAAGGACGAAGTGGCGCTGATATCGCCTGGCCATCGCTGAAAAACAAAGAGGGTTCATTTTGCCAAGTCAATACCCCACTTATCCCACAGTGGGTGATGTAGCGACATGCTGTGTGAGTTGTGAGCTGTGCACCGTAAACCTCAGCGAGTGAGATCATTATTTAGGAGCCCGAGAGGGTCTGAGGGAGTCATTAAAAACGGCAATCCGTGCTGTGAGGACGCCTCTTTGTAGGATTGAATGCACCTTATTAACGGGGTGAAGTATGATCAAAACCCTGTGAATTTAAACCAGCGGACCTCTGCAGCGCTGTGCACTTACTCACAGTCTGGGAATTAACTGCCCCTCTCATCTTGCAGGGCGACGTGATTCAAACGGGTCCTTCTAATAGACTAGTCAGCTTGTAAAGCACCGTGGTGGAGAAATAATGCCGCTGAGCAAGCAAACTGGAAACACATAATCCAACACAAGAAACAAACAGCCGCGGAGGCCGTTTGGTTAACATAACTCATTTGAACCTGTGAAACTGAGTCAATGTGTAGAAGAAAAAAGACACTAAAAGTGAAGTGTGGGTGTTAAAGACATGGTGGTAACTTATTCCATACGTCCACATACACATGTTTTACTTACTTACTATTGTATATTACTTAATGTACCTAAAGTATCAAAGTAAAAGTACTTCTTCTGTAGTAGAATGTCTCCTCTGTGTTTCTATGTGACAGTTAATACTGAAGCATCAGTGTTAGAGCAGCATGTTACTGTTGTAGACTTTAACTACTTTATATACAGTCAGCTAGTTTAGTCCAGTGGTTCCCAACATAGGGGTCGGGCCCCTCCAAAGGGTCACCAGATAAATCTGAGGGGTCGAGAGACGATTAATCGGAGAGAAGAAGAAGAAGAAACTCATTTCTGGGGATTCAATCTGTTATATTTTTCTATAATCTTTGTTTTGTGTGTGAAATATTGGATACAGAGTAGCTGTATCTGTCAGATAATAATAATACAATGTTGGAAGCATTAAGTAACATGAAATGGAAATACTCCAGTAAAGTACAATCATCTAAAAACTGTACTTCAGTACATGTAGTTCATTAATGCGACCACTCCTATTCACTCACATATGCACAGCAGCAGCTCTGGGATGGGAGTCAATGTCACAAAAACGCACGCACACACACACACACACACACACACACACACACACACACACACCAACTGTTCTCTGGTTAAGCTGCATGAATATTTATCATTGTTTCACTGGGACACTGGCTAAGATGCAATAATTGAGTTGGAGTGGCCCTAACCACTGTTTCCACTGGGACCAATAAAGATGTTACACGAGCAGCTGCAGGGCTAATGGCTTTACACGTGTGTGTTGTGTGCTTCTATAAACTCTGGGACAGTCGTAAAGGTGGAGGTGCATCCAAGGCCTTAAATTATATAAAAAGGAGATTTGTTAAAACCTCCTTCATCAAGGACAGAGATGAGAGTGTGCTCCTCTGAGTCTGTATTGATGGCAGCGTGTCTGAGTGCATGTCCATCTGCGTCATATTTTTCAGGGACCACAGAATAAATCTGGAGCCAACAGATTAGGCGTCGCCGTCTGTCTGATGTAAGCAGACCAGTTCAAAGCCGAGCTCTCCGATAAACTGCGATAACACACAGTCCAGCTCGTTAACTGTATGCAGCGTTCAGGGGACGACAGGAACGGAGCCACGTCACAAATGATGTGAGCGATGGAGCGTTTGATCAGGAGAAGAGTGCGGGTAGAAAACGTGTTGTCCCTTGTTGGATGTATTGTGTTGGTTTTAATTGTTGCTGAATGAGCGCTGTGAAGGCCGTGTGCAGTTAAAAGGTTTGTACTCGCCGTAGTGAAGTCGTCTCAAAAATAGTTGACCGATAAAAGCACTATTTACATGTTTAGGGATCATACAAAGAAGTAAATTGGCTTTTAGATTCTTTAGAAACAGGAAGTCTTAAATCTACATTTCAGTAAATATTTAGCAGCCGATTCAAATTGTTTAGAGGATATTCAACCTTTGTTTCTTCATAATACATTCAATACTTAACTTCCTTTATAGGGTTTATATAAAGGCAATAAAGTAGTCTATGAATATGAGTCAGCAGATTATCATAATTCCTCCTCGTCACTGTGGAGGTTAGTTTATGGTGTGTTGCCGGTTACACCTTCAGTCTATGTTCATACCTCTGAGTTACTCGTTGTCTTTTTGATTCAATCATTTGGTAATCAAATAAACAATATAATATATAAAATGTATTAATGATGATTATTATGTTTCCGTCATAAGGCATAGAGCTATTTTGTTAAATTCTTTGGCCAAATTCAATCATAAACTACATTTATATTAAATATGTTTTGTGTTCTATCTGCTTTTATTGAGTGAGATACTTCTTAATAAAGAAACAATAAAGTCATATAAATCAACTGTTTTCTTAGCACACGGTCAAGTTATAACAGTTGTCGGGTGTAACTCTGAATATGTGAACTTTGTTTCTATTCTGGTCAGCGCCACAGGATCAAAGTTACAGTATTTAAGTGTAACTCAACACATGAGGGCCGAACAGCAGATTATTATTATTATTATTCAGCCTCCCTTTGAAATGTGACGTCTGGAGGTCGAGGTAAAGAGCCAGCTGACACATCTTTCTCTTTTTATCTCCTCTTGGAGAGCACAGAACCTCACTTCACTGCAGCTGTTCCAAACACCTGATCCTGAAAACGGCTTCTAGTAAACAGGACATCTAGAACACACACACACACACACACACACACACACACACACACACACACACA
>NW_022280117.1:642232-648248 GCF_004355925.1 Anarrhichthys ocellatus
CACACACACACACACACACACACACACACACACACACACACACACACGAGTATTATTTCCATCCAAGTGCATTTTATCGTGCTGAAAGTGAGTGTGGATAAACCTGAGTGGGTCGTCACGTCATACATCTATCCTTGGAGTACAGACTCCGAACCGAGAGCTCTAAATTAAAGAAAGCATTTTCTCTGTCACACACACACACTCACACTCACACACACACACACACAAATCCTAGTTAACCTCAACACACAAGGTTTATTCCCTGAATGACCAAAAGCAATTCCCTTTTTTCTTCCCTCTCTCTCTTTCTACTCTACTTTATCTGTGGAGCCAGAGTCATTCCCTCGACCATTCACGTATGAGCCACCATCTTTGGACCAATCTACGTCTCTCCATACTACATATGAACAGTATGCATAATGGGGGGTGGAGGGGGAGGACAAGTGGCCTTCTGATCCCGTTAACTGCAGTACATTGGAGGGGTTTGGTTCTCTTAGGCCGGGTAATTAGACTGTCACTCAGCCGGTCGCTGCTGCACTCTGTGTGTGTGCATGTGCTCGGGCTGCCTTTGATTGCCTCAGTGACCTTTTCACCCTCAGGGAGCAAATTATACCTGCTGGGGACGGAGGGAGGACGGCGGGAGGACGGGGTCAGAGCGAAGAGAACAGGAGTGTGGATCTGATCTAGAGGGTCACGCTGGAGAAATATTGATATGAACCGATACTGTGTGCTGATTAGGGCTGACGATGATTCTGCCATGTTTGTATTAGCAGGGACAACCCCTGCATCAAACCAAGCGCCCCCAATTTCTCCCGAAACGAAAGACAAGTGTGTGAACCTTATGACACACTGGTGCACAGGAAGAGGGAGGGCAGGACACTGATGTAAATAAATCTGGGACAGCCGCAGGGGAGTCCCAGTTCTCAGAGTTCCTCTGGGAACCATGAATATCTGTTTCAAATTCTACGGTAATCCATTAAATATTTGTTTAGATATTTCACTAAAAGCCCGAAATGTCAAACTCATGTTGGGAATAGAGCAAGAGTCAAGGGATCACCAAAGTCAGTAGGATTCATCCTCTGGGGAATATGAATACCTGCAGCAAAATGTCCATGGTAACCCGTCCACTAGTTGGTGAAATATTTCAGTCCAGAGACCGACATTGTTCATACTGCTGAGGAATCAGATTAAAAGGCGATTATGACAAACAAAAGCAGGTAAAATAGATTCAAAGTGACAACGTGAGTTCATACAGCCACCTGAACCATCACAATAAGACTACCGAGGCTCTGACTCATCTCTTTAATTAGCCAAAGACAGAAGTGTGATCGCCACAGCTCACCAAGAATACCTTCTAAAGAGCAGACAAGAGACCAAAGTGTGGGTTGATTTTTCTTAAATTTCGCAGTACTTGTCAACAATAATCATATTCTTTGTCTGCCTGCAGAAAGACAATATGGATTGCAATAAAAATGTCATAAAAAAACACAGTGTCCCGAAGAATCGAGGGAGAAAATTGGGATTCATATTTTGACCAAAACTAATTTCCTTTCCTCATCTTTTTCCCCGAGGCTTCCTTCACCCTCTCTGCTTCTACACCTGTGTCCTTCACTTCCGCTCTACTTCTACATCTTGGCGTCCTTCTCCTCCTCTACTTTTTTTTCCCACCTCTGACATCCCAAACTGAAAGCAGGGTCAACACCCTCCTCCTCTTCCTCCTCCTCTCCTGGTGGTGCGCCGTCTTAATTAGAGCCAAATCATCCAGGGAGAGATGAGGAGAGGTGGAGAGACCACTGATTGCTCTGGGGAAGACTCCACGCATCAGGCAGTTCCCACTCACCGAATCAGGGCAAGGAGAGAACACACTCGTAACGATTCCCTACAAAGCTAATTAGACCGTCTCTCTGTTTCACATCCAGCCTCACAGGTTGTGATAACTCATAGAGGAGGAGTGGCTCCCGCGCAAAGAGAATTCAGTCATTAATCTACAACGCCTTTCAACGGCGCTGTTATCTGGGAGCACATTTCTGTTCAGAGTTGACGCAACGACAAATAAACAGATAGCGTTTTGCTCTGGTCCCAGTGTGTTCATGTACATGTGTGTGTCTTCTCTCCGGTGTTATTGATTCATCGACAGCTCTTTTATTGAGCCAGACTAATCCAGTAAATAGATTATCGGTTCAGAATACAGGTGATGTTGGTGGAAGGGAAAGACAACGCATAAATGCAGAAATCATAGATGTGTATAAGAAGTGGACTTAGTCACTGTGACATCACCCGTTGGTTTGTGGACTGACGTTTTGAAGCCTTGAGTTCGGCAATTTGGCCGTCGCCATCTTGGATTACGGCCGTCGCCATGTTGTTTTTCTTCTGCAGCCAATGAATAGAAGTGACCATATATGGACTGAGGAGGAGTGACGTAGAGACACCGTATACGTCTCTGGTAGAGACCTGTCAATCACCATGTAGCCCCGCCCTAAAGCATCCCCTGCTTTATGGTCTGTGTGACTCTAAATGGACCATAATGTACTAAATGAACATCATGATGTATTGAAGAAGACTTGAAACTAGAGATTGAGACCATAAACTCATGTTTACAATGTTTACTGAGGTAATAAATCAAGAGAGAAGTAGAGTCATTTTCTCATAGACTTCTATACAACCAGAGGAGTCGCCCCCTGGTGGACATTAGAGAGAATGCAGGGTTTAAGACACCAGAACCGGAGGTTGCCGATACACACTTTAAATTATAATTGACCGTTCAGTAAACCCCTCCCCGGGATCAGCTATCGTCCAATCATAGCATGGCAACCTTAACTAGGCTGTAGTAAGAAATCACACAGAATGGATTACAGCCTCTGGTTCTAACGAGTGAAGCCGATGAGGAAGTGTCTTAAAACTTGCATTCTTTCTACTGACCAGCAGGGGGCGACTCCTCCGGTCAGTGGTTTAGTTGCTTAGGCTGAAAATAGAAAGCTTGACATAATGTGATGACAGGCTTCTTTGGCAAATCAATGAGAAGCTGTGAGGTATTAAGGGTGTGAGGGTGAAGTAGACCTGGTTACGGAGGGATTTAATGGCATTTTAAAAGGTGACATTCTCTCTACAGGCCTGTCAGCTCGCACAGTTTCTCACATAAGGCTGACAAGCCTGGAGTCGATTTTTTCGAAGCGTTCTTCTGCAGATATTTTCCCTACTTTGACATCCGACTCCGTTTCTTTTTCTCACACGTTCTTCCTTCTCTGTCAAACCTTCTTCTAACTTTTAATAGACCAGCAAAACCTAATTCTAAATTCCAGGAAGCTGCGAAAACGTGTGCAAATAATCTGTTTTGATGGTGGAACTGCAAAAGCAGATTTAATCACTCAGTTATATCAGATTAATGGCACTTGTAAAGGCCCTGCACTCTGGTGCATCATACATTTATTTGCTTAATCGCACTTAGAAACGCCACAAACGCATCATCCTGCAATACCTTGCAATTCTTGTCACGTTTCCTGTCGTTTCTCAACAGTATTTGTTGATTACAAACAATTACAATACAGATTATACTGCGTGGAGTCTGTCGTAATGACAAGTATTCACAGTTCCAAAAAAGGAAAATCTGCCATTTATCTGTGAGTCGCTTTTAAAGGAGCACAATAAATGTCAAAACATCATTTCGATTATCTAATTCTTTGGTATTTGATGAACTAAACTCCACTTTTCTCATATCAAATGTGGCATCGCAGAAATCTATTTTCAAAATAAAGAGAAATGCAATTTGGATTTTGCACCATTTTCTTTTGTCGGACATTCGGCAGTTAAATTAAGAGAAAAGCATGCGGCCCTTTTTGAAAAGGGGTTTTCATGCACTTACTGGCGTCAGCATCGTTCATCTTCTGAGTGCGGCCATCAATACTTGCTTTCACGAGAAGTTTTACTTGACTGTTATTTAAGCAGCTGTGAAGGAAGCTGGATGTGTTTGTGTGCATTTATTGCGCTTCAGTAGAAAGTAGAATATATTTACATGTTTACTCGACATCAAAACGGATTTATTAGATTTACCTCAAACGGACGTGTCGTTTCCTCCATAAAAAGTTGAAATCAGGTCTGAATACAGAAGTTTAAACCTGGAATGAGATGGCTAGCAGAAGACATGAAGTATGAATTAAATGCACCCGACACATTGTTATAACAGGTGAAACCGTCTCACTTTTATTTCTCATGAGCTACTTGATCAAAGTACCAGAGGTCTTGGTTCAGAGATGTTTAATGGATAAGCCTTGAATATGGATACGATGTGCATGAAAGTTTAAACAGGAGATTCTCCGGAATATTGATGCGATCAGACAATTTATCTGAAGAACTCTGATGGTTCTTGTTGAGCAACACAAATAAAGAGTGATGCTTCTTCTCCTCTCTGGCTGAGTGCAGACACTGAGATATGAGATCTTCTAAAGCAGTTCAAGTCATTTTATAGGCTACTTCTGACTGTGTGTTTTACTACCACTGAATTGACTTAGTGTTGGAAGCACTGATACTTCAAGTATTAATCCTAAAAGGGAGCTCATGAACAAGACAACAACACATTAAGGAGAGCGGAACGACAGCAAAAACAAAGTATTTTAGGTGTTTATAACCTTTCATTCAGCCTCAGTCAGAGCTTGTGTGCATGACGGGCTTTTATTTTTCCGGCTCTCTGCTCTCCTGAACATCAATCCAGAGACGACGTTTTCCTGAATCACAGAGAAGCCTGTTGGGAGGCGAGTACTGTGTCCAATGTCAACGCATCCTCTTTCAGATGATAACTTACGAAAAGTTATTCCTCGATTTCCGTGAGGTCTCCCACAAAAGTCCAGCAACACGAGTCAATTTCAGCTTGTTGCATTATGCATACAGTCTTTTCAAAATAAACTTCCATGTTCACAGGAAACAACTCGGTTAGGTTTAGGCAACAAACGTACTCGGTTTGGGTTAAAATGACTACGGAAGCGACGTTATTTAAGTACGGAAGTTATGAAACAAATAAGTCAAAGTTTGGGTTAAAATGACTAAAGAGCATTAATGAAGTACCGACGTTACGAGACAAAGTCACCATTTAAGTCAAAATAAGTACAGAAGTGGCGTTACTTAAGTGCTGAACAAATGAAGTTACATAAGAACATCTGTTGATAATAAGTCAACATTGACTTGTGGTTTCACACGGAACAACAGCGTTCTTTATACTTCCTGCTTCACGAGTACATATGTTACATACTAACTGATTTTGTGGGTTGTATACAAACTAAGAGTGCATGTGTGTAACAGTGTATGTGAACCACTTGACAATGTATATTCCTGTTGGGTGAACCAGTCCTTTAATTTATGCTGTAGATATAGTCCATGTGTTTATGAGCATGATGCACGCCCTACTGTGTCATATCACCTAAAGAAGAAATACAATACAAAACCAAGAACGTCAAACAAGAAGACGGAAACAAAGAAATGAAAACACTGAAAAAAAAAGAAAAGACGGAGCACTAGTCAATTAAAACCTCCATTATTCCAGAGGAGATCACTCAGGTGTGGCTGTGCATACGTTTCTGCCGCTGCTGTCAATTATTAATGACACCGGTCCCACGGGGCAATTAATTTCCAGAGTTAGTACACCTCCCTTTCTCCTCTCCGCTCCTCCGCTCCTTCTATTCTTTTCATTCGCGCTCCGGGGCTCATCAGCAAGCGTGGCCCACTTTAGGCTCCATTTAGACGAGCTGCTTCTGTATGAGCCAGCCAGTGAATTGTGATGTCATGCCCATTGTCTGCCAATTACGATTCAATTTAGCAGAAGAAATGCTCTGGAATGTGATTACAGGCGATAGATGGTGTGTGTGTGTGTGTGTGTGTGTGTGTGTGTGTGCGTGTTTGTGTGCGTGTGTGTGCAGTAAGTGGTAGCCAGCACTCATTGTAAGATGAGATTTGTGATGTTTTCCACCTCTCACTCAGCACTTTCATATTCTGGAGTGGCTTCCAGTTCTTCTTCCTCTTCCTCCTCTTC
>NW_022280117.1:648258-658226 GCF_004355925.1 Anarrhichthys ocellatus
TGATAACGCGTATTCATCGTGTTTTCAACAGCTTTTTTATCTGCATTATTTACAGCAGACATTCCTCTTCTGTCGCTTTGCTCACCGGTGACTCACAAACAGATGACTACGAGCTACAAAGACGTACTGGGAGTGACATTCATATCTCAGAGGAACTAATTCAAACACACGTAATATCACACCACCGCAACATGTTGGCTCCGGTGGTTATAGCCTCGTCTTTTGAGACTTAAAGGCCCTAAAAATCAGATTGGTCTCGGTCTCCAGACCGGTTTCAAGCAGGCGGAAATCTGCAGAGTGAAGCCGAAGCAGAAGTGTCTTCAAGCTGCATTCTCTCTAATGTCCATCAGGGGGCGACTCCTCTGGTTGTATTCTATGAGAGAATGACTCTACTTCTAAGTGAGAATGGTCACATTACAAGATATTCTACTTCTTAAAGTTTTCCATCCTCACATGTCCTGTTTCAAAGCTTTCAGATACCTGAAACTACACAACACACAAACATCAGTAACAATAAAATCACAAATAAATGTTTAGGATGTTGAATGACCAACTTTGTGTGGATGGAGGGCCAACAGTGCAATGACCACAGTCGCATGTGTGTGTACGTGCAAGCACACACACACTTTCTGTTATTCCCATCATGGCACCGGCCACCCCCCCTTCAGCACAGTGACTTTCCCTCATCAGGTAACAGAGACCTTGACCGTGGAATAATCTCCAGTATTTCTCTGGGATCAAAAGTACAGTTCTGGTGTAAATATGTCTTCACTTCACTCCACCGTACTCTTTTTATTTCGTTTAGAATAAAGGCAGTGTGGTAGAAGTACAAACAGACTGAGAAGATGTGAAGTAGAAGTAGATGTCCAGTTTCAGCTTTTGCTTCAGTCCTGGGCCCCCTTCTCTTCTCGCTCTGCACAACATCTCTGGGTTCTGTTATTCGCTCGCATGACTTCTCTTACCATTGTTATGCCGATGACACCCAGCTGGTCTTGTCATTTCCCCCCGGGGACACTCAAGTGGAGGCACGCATCGCTGCGTGCTTGGCTGACATCTTGAAGTGGATGACGACACACACACAGAAAGCTGCAGCTCGCCTGGTGTTCAATCGCCCCAAGTTCTCCCACACAACTTGCCTTCTCCGTTCTCTACCCTGGCTCCCTGTAAGAGCTCGCATCCAGTTTAAGACTCTGGTGCTAGCCTACAGGGCAGTGAAAGGAACAGCTCCTTCCTGTCTCCAGCCCATGGTCAAGCCCTACACCCCGGCCCGACCACTTCGCTCTGCTACCTCGGGGCGACTGGTTGCCCCGTCGCTCAGAGGTCCCTGCGGCCGATCGACCCGGTCGCGGCTGTTTTCCGTCCTGGCCCCACAGTGGTGGAATGAACTCCCCACTGACGTCAGGACGGCAGAGTCGCTGCCCATCTTTCGGCGCAGGCTGAAAACTCACCTCTTCAAGAAGGCCTACCCTTCCGCTTAGCACTTACTTAGCATCTATTGTATTCATACTAGCTTATTGCACTTATTGTTTTTATATTAGTTGGTGGCACTTATTGCATTCGTTTGTTTCTGCACTGTACGTTGGCTCTGGTTTATGCTCTTAGATGCTTGTTTGAGGAAAGGACATGCACTTATTACTTCTGGTGACTAGTTGTTCTCTCGAAAACCGATGTTGAATACACTTATTGTAAGTCGCTTTGGATAAAAGCGTCTACTAAATGACTGTAATGTAATGTTTGTGTTTTTAGAAGCAAAGGGTAAAGCGAAACTGGGAAGATGCGAGTTGTATTATGCAACGTTTTAGTCACCACCTCTGTTGCAGAGATCTTAGAAATGGAGAAAAGTTCGTAAACTGGTGCAGTTGTATAAAAAGTCTGGACTTTTAATATGGTTTTAAAGAGGAACCTTTGGAACCTTGAGATATTATGTTGTGCGATCCCAGAGCTACTGTACGTCCTCTCACAGCGCTTCTGTTGTGAGATGGCCTTGTGTTGAGTTCTGAGCATGTGTGTCTCTGGATATGAACTATTATTGTAAACAGTTGGTACGAGAGGTGGATGTTTTCAACACAGTTCTAATGCTAAAAAAATTCAGCCACTGTGATGATATCAATGACTAAAGTCATGAAAACTGTCAGCAGGTTTGAAGGAGGTGAAACATAGGCTGAACACGTGACCTGATGGGGAACACATCGCTGAGAGCATCACACCCTTTGAAAGGTCTCCTTAATGCGTCTGACTGAGAGGATGTAGAGTTGGGAACATAAATACACTCCAGAGGCAAAGACGCTCCAGCGCGAGTCAAGAAATGTTTCAACTTGAGCGAAAAAATTCACACTTGTTGCTAACCAGCTACCGCTAACGTCGAAGAAGATCGATACCGCTCTCATGTCTGTACGCTAAATATGAAGCTACAACCAGCAGCTGGCTAACTTAGCTTAGCACAAACACTGGAAACGGAGGGAAACTGCTAGCCTGGCTCAGTCTAAATGTAAGAAAATCTGCCGACCAGCAACTCTAAAGCTCACAGATTAACACGCTTAGCTTCAGTCGGGTCCAGTCGCATCCTGGAGTCTCTGCGGGTTGCCTGGCAACTGGTCCCGACAAACCTCTCAGAAGTGGATGAAATGGACAAAAGTTGGAAAATAACGAGCAGGTTGACATCATTTCCCTAAAAGATAAATCGCCCACAAACAGGAATAACAGAGAGGAAGTTCAGTGGAGTAAGAACAGGGCAGCTAACACACACGCACACACACACACACACACACTGTAAACTCAGCACGAGGTTGTAAGTGTGTCGCACCAACAAAATAATGACTGCGGCTTATCTTTCATTCCAGTGCCACATAGCTCATTTAAATAAAACATTTAAAAAGGTGTTTTCACCCCCCACCCCTCCTAACTGGTTCAATCCCATTTGTTTCCTCACAAAGCCCACAAAGTACACACAAAGCTCTGCACACGTATTGTATGCACACAAGCATTTCCCACCTGATGCTGTTAAGGGACACGAGGCTGGTTCTGCCAACATTACAGCTCAGAGACACATTTATTCACTGTGGCAGGTACACGACCACGGGAAGAACAGTGCCACCGAATACTCAAAGAGAAATATATCACTTTAAAAGCATATACACACCAGCATAGAAAGGGTATCAACTCTTCTTCTTTCCTTTAATAAGAACTACTTAACGGTTTAAACTGTGATTGGTTCAGCTGCTAACCCTTGACTGATCACGCCAGGACGCATCAACTGTCTGTTCGCTTCCAGATCGGTTCTTGCTCGCGTTGGGGCCTGATCACATGACCACATGACTCGCATTGGGTTTGGATCTCACCGAGGTGTGGACAGCATGTGGACGTAATCGAGACAATTCATCAAACGTAGGTCTCCGTCATCTTCCCCAAGTGTGGACATGTGATCACTGAAGTCTCATTGCCTTTCTGCTGTCATTGTACAGCGGCTCGTTCTCCATGTACGAAACTAAAGACGACTCACTACAAAATAAAAGCACCAAAGTCCATTCAGACACAATCAAGCTTTTGTGGCAGCAGATTACTACAGTTTGAGCAGTTAAACTTCTCGCTCTAATACATCAATAAATCCACTAATGACAAGAATACATCTGTTATTTATAATTGTGTGTTTAAATGCAAAAAAAACACAATAGATGACTATAACATGGTTTATTCTGACTTCAGAGCGGCTGAAATGATTTTTCTTTCGTGACTCCGATCCGTGATACGATCCGAACCGTGAGTTTAATGATCCGTTGAACGGACCCTGAACACATTCTAAGCGCATTCACATATAAAGTGCGTCATTATGGACGGATGAAGTGAGACAGGGCTGATGTTTTCTGCACATCTGTTCTGGTTCGGTGGGCGTAAAGTGCGTTAGAAAGAGCTACACAGAGACTGTGTGATGGGGAGGGTACAGACACACTGAATGACAAACGCGAGAAAGCACAGGAGGAAGCAGAGTAGTATTAGTAGTATTAGTATTAGTAGTAGAAGGAGGAGGTTATGTGACAGAGTGCAGCCACGCATGGTCCTCCTATTGTCAGAATCGTGCATACATGATATAAAATCAGTTTTAATCTGGCTCCTCGTCTCCAGAGAGCCGTACAGAGATGAAGGGAGAGAGAAAAGGGAATATACTCTCCTCTTTGGGACGGATTATTCAGTCAGAGACGAACAGGAGCGGTGACGGGCGTGAAATAAACGGGAGAGGTTCCCGAAAATAAAACATGTCCCGAGGACATTGGAGCTCCATCAACGTGACGACGGTTGTCCTCTCGGCCCTGAGATGCACCGCGTTTCAGAGAGAGGGAGTCTAGCTTTGGTCACCGCTGAGGGAATTCTTCTGTGCAAAAAACATTTCCTGCTTCTAAAACTCAAAGAGGGGAAGAGAAGCAGGCACAAGGACGCTTTCTAAAATGAGATTCTATTCATACATATATATATATTTATATATACTCCGACGCTCAATAGCCTCCATTAAGGCTCCTGAAAAGACTCATCAAATATCTCCGATATGTTGTGAATATTAATAGATAAGGACTTGATCTGAATGCCAATAAGTCCTCGTGTATTTATCTTTGAATCACCGGGACAACCTTGTTTGTTTCTCGTCTATCATGTCTGCCTCATCTTTTCAAACTCTCTAGGTTGAGATGCAAACAAATTGTAAAAGGAAAGCATTAAACCTTTGAACCTGAACTGGTTTTTACTCCTTTTTATTTGACATACATGCTTTTCACAGAATCACTGTTGAAGGTCTGCATGTCAAGCTGGTATTTGCAGGATAATGCAGCTCCTCAGAAAGGTCATCTTTTAGCATATTGGTGACACCGTTTTCATGGAAGTAATCCATATTTTTTGGGCTGTTTCTGCTTGTATGTCCTCAAGTTTTTAACACACTGTGAATGTCTGTATACGAAAGAGCAGAAGAGAGAGTCAGTGTTCCAGGAATAGAAGAACCATACTGTTACTGTCCAAAACCAACCGATACTGCAAAATAAAATGATTTCATTGGATTTAAGCTTTTGCCACCAGGGTTCCCATCATGCTTTGGGTGATGGAAAATCATCGTGTATCCCTACAGGAACGCGCCCATCTGAATAAATAAATCACACATTTCCTTGCATATGAAATCATGTTGAAGTCATGAAGAACCACTGAGTGAATCAAAGGGCATCTGTGTTTGTTTCCTCTGGGTTTCAAACAGTGGTCCCCTGCAGTGCATCTTTCCACTGGATTACAGAAGAATGTTGTGATTATTCTGCGGACACATTCAAACAAAACGTCTGACTGAGACCTCGTGCAGAGAGGGGCTTGAGTCGGGGGGCTAAGTCTGAAATCAGGAGGCAGGAGTGTAGCTTTAAGCAGCTTAGCTGTATTGTAAGTAAACACATTACACCCGGCGCTTTGCCGATCCGACCGAGCAGAACAGAATATGAAACTTTATCAACTCCTGCCGGGAAAAAACAGCAACGCCTCAGAGAGCGAGAGCAACTTCTCACTTCATACGCTGAAAACAATAAAACAAGCAGGTCCCTCAAAACATGGATGGCTTCAGGGGAGTTCCTCTGACTGTCAACAATGCCCTCATGAACAATGCCCTCATGAAACTAGGATCTAATACACCTCAGAGTGGAAACACACACACATTTATACACAGCAGAAGAAGAAGAAGAAGAAGAAGAAGAAGAAGAAGGTAGAGACCTGTCAATCACCGTGTAGCCCCGCCCTAAAGCATCCCCTGCTTTATGGTCTGTTTGACTCTAAATGGACCATAATGTACTAAATGAACACCAGCTGTATTGAAGAAGACTTGAAACTAGAGATTGAGGCCATAAACTCATGTTTACAATGTTTACTGAGGTAATAAATCAAGAGAGAATTAGAGTCATTTTCTCATAGACTTCTATACAACCAGAGGAGTCGCCCCCTGGTGGACACTAGAGAGAATGCAGCTTTAAGACATGAAGCATCGGGTTCACTTTTCGGGTTTCTACCTGAGATGGAAACAGGTAAACAAGGACGGACTTGTACTTCTGCAGAAGTCCTGGCCCGAAGAAAACGTACAAAATATGCTAAATAAAGTTCACAAAAATAGTGACGTTTAAAAAGTCACCAGAGTAAAGCTGGTGGGAATCGTGCGCTCAGTCAAAGGGAATTCATTTTGTCAGCTGTAATTTTTGCACTTTGAAACCAAACCAGACTAAATAGAAAACTAACAGAAGTGTCTCTGATTCTGACTTACTCACATAGTTTTGTACAGCTGTGCTTAAACATACTCGCACTTTGAAATACATCGCCTACATACGTAAAATTCATAGAGCCTATATGGGTCAATGAGGGATAAATAGTTATAAATCAGGTGCTAATGAGGACAAATGTGAAAATACATTACACAGCAGCTCATTAAGAGATGAAACTCCAGAGTATATGAAAATTTAATTGAGGCCATCTAACTGTATGTTTCAAACCACATTAGAAAAGGAGACGCACAACAAAAGGAATCCCTCCTCCTCCCTCGTCCCTCCTCCTCCCTCGTCCCTCCTCTTCCTTCGTCCCTCCTCCTCCCTCGTCCCTCCTCTTCCTACATTAAGATGACAGATATGAGTCCAGGTACAGACCGGTCCCCTGGCTGATCACAGACCGGCCTGAGTGACGGGGTTGATTTCCTCATCCCTGCCTTTTATTTCCAGCCTCCTTCACACTGAGCCTTCTCTCTCAGTCCTTCTTTCCTTCTCTCCTCACATCCGTCCTGATTTTCATTTTATTTCATTCTTCAGAAAAGACGACAACGCGTGTGCTTCAAGTTTAAGTGTTTGAGCACATATGCATGGGCTCTAATGGTGCTGTGCAGAAAGGGCTTTTTTGTTTTTATGGCATCTTACATCATTAAATAACAGTCTGATTCAAAGTAATACGTTGCAGCGATTGCAATCGTTCCCTCTGCTGGAAGAACAAGAGCTTGGAGACACGAAGTGTTTGTGTCTTTAAAATAAAACGCAATCTTTTACAAACAGTCGCCCTTGCAACAAGTGTTTTAAGCAAAGCTTACTGTTGTACAGTAGATCTGCAGCCACACACAAAAACACCACACACTCACTATAAGCGGCCCACTGAGTCTCTTTCAGAGGCTTTCGTCACCCTGTGAGGATCCTGAGGCAGTTACACATGATACCCAGAGCGAGGTGTCAGGTCAGCACAGAAACCAGCGTCTCTTTTCTTAAAAGTCAACACTGTTTAAATGCAAGATTCTCATATGCGGTTCTATAGGCAAGCAAGCAAACCGCTTTTTGTACCAGGCTGTAAACATGTTTACTTCTGCTGTAAAGCCCGGCATTTTAACATCGTCTTCTATGGGGATTAACTCGCTTTTGGAGCCAGCCTCAAGTGGCCATTTGTTGAACTGCAGTTTTCGAAACTTCCGCTTTGGCTCCGTTCCCCCCCCGTAGGTTGCCTCTAACGGCTAGCTCGTCAGAGAAGACACATTTTGTTGCTTCCCGTGTGTAACTATCATTTGAAGGTTGGACGGTACCTGGTCAACAGAACAGGCTGTCAGTTGCCTGCGCCAAGACCCCTTGAATCCGACAACTCCACCTAGTTCGAGTGGACCAGTTGTCGTGGTTGTCAACTTAAAATTCCGGCGGATACGTCGTTGGACAGATTGGGCAAACATAGCTACTCAAACAGACAATATATAAAGGAGAACAGGCAAGTTTAGTCTGATTATAACATCTGTTTAACTGTTTGGGCAATGTGAAATGCAGCATTATATTAAAGTGTGAAATAGTGTAATTTTCTGGTTATACATCTGTGCAAAGTACTTGTTGCACCACCATTCTTCCACCTGAAAAAAAGATGCTGGAAATAGAAGTTTGCACAAAACACAGAACCCAAACATGCAAACAACTGCTGTTGTTTACAGATAATTATTCGGGATGAATCTGTGGTTCCTCTCCTCTCATCGTCGCCATTAGCAGTCTAACAGCTGACCGTCTGGCCCTATCAGTTAACACCCCCCCACTGGATGAGAGGGGGACGTGTCCCCACTGGGAGCCCTCCCAGTTATTACAGCTGGATCCACCACTTGAAGATCGCGGCTCACGGTCTCTCCGGAGGACCTGATGCTGCTCCCTGTGATCTCTGAGCCGGAGACAAATGTGGTTCGGCATGAATTCCCCGGTTCTCACTACCCACTCAATAGACGGAGGAGGTTTTAAATATCAAACAGAGTTTCCTCACTCTCACTTCACACAAAAACAACACTGAGAGGCTACAGTTACGCACGCTGATCTGCGAGGCTGCTTGGAGCTAAATGCTAACGTCAGCATGCTAACAGGTGGTTAGCTCATCTAATAATAATAATAACAAACATTTTGACCCCGTGTGAGCTGAAGTCATTACAGTTCATCCTCTGGGAAACATGAATGTCTCAATCAAATTTCATGGGAATCCATCCAATAGCTGTGCAGACATTTCACCAAAAAGTCAACCAGCTGGTGGCGCTAGAGGAGAAGCCAGATGATCACCAACATCAGTAGGATTCATCCTCTGGGGATCATGAATGTCCAAAGACTGTTCCTTGATAAATGACTTCAATTATTGATCAAATATCATATTTTCACAGTGAATTGTCTGCACATTAATCAACTAATTGTTTCAGTCCTATACTTTCTTTCTGAGCCGTAAACATGGATGCACAAAGAAATTCTGAGTCGACTAATTGATTAGTTGATTAACAGATCTGTAAAACTGAGTTTCTCCACAAAGAATGGCACAAAAGCACCACGTGGAATCTGTTTACCAGAGATCTGCTGTAAGAAATGAGTCATTCGGCATGAAAATCATTTTTTTTAAATGACTCATTAACTATAGAAACCTAAGTCAACTAAGACCAAAACAACTGAATAGTCGCCTGATCGACTAAGAGGCAGCAGCCGTACCTTTACATGTTATGTCTCAGGGACATTTAATACCTTTAAATATGTGTGTAACTCTTCCATCGACCTTTCTATCACTTTCACTCCTCCACAATAGCTCCACAGTTGGCTCAGTCCTCCACTGTGGGGAGAAGTGCAGCTTAAAAGCGACTTTATGGAATTTTTCGTCTCCTGTATAATCCTCCAATAATCCCACACAGACATGTTGCTGCAGCGTCCCTCTGAAATTGCGGGTTATTACCGGCTTATCCCCGATAAAAGTGTCCGTGACTGCGCTCCGCGAGTGTTTAAAATACCCCCGCCCCCCGTTGATCCCGGTCACACGTTCACGCCACATTCCTGCGGACAACTTTGGAGTAAAAGTCGGCTGCACTCACCTTCTTCCGGGGCTGCCATTTCATCATATTTGAATAAATGGAGATATGTGCAGCATCAAAGTGTCTCAACAACAGCCGGCGTGGAGCGGTGTGCACGCGGCGGCAGAGGAGGCATCGCACGCACCGACGTTAACGCAGCCTCCGCACCGGCTTGTCTCGTGCGGAGCGGAGACGCACCCGTGTGTGCGGGAGTTAGTTAGTTATATAATCCCCGTTATCATGAGCCTGGAAGCCCCCTCTCTCTCCGGTAGACACCGAGTCCGGTTTGTGCAGAGCATCATCCGTCTGCTCCGGCAGCTTCAGCGGCTCTGAGAACTCAAGTGAACCGAGAACCGGGAGAGAGTGTGTCTCTCTCTCTCTCTCTCTCTCTCTCTCTCTCTCTCCCCTTTTCAATTAGTTAACCCATACTGCATGGCTAATACGAGTGGTGGGAGAAGTATTCAAATCCATTAATGCAGTAAAAGTACTAGTACTACCATACTGTGAAAACACTCAAAACATTACTTTAGTAAAAGTATTGTCAGCAAAATGTACTTAAAGTACTTAAAGTAAAAGTAATGATGTGCAATAAAATGTTCCTTGTCAGTACAATATGTACCTCTGAGATGTAGTACAGTAAAAAGTACAATAT
>NW_022280117.1:658236-664196 GCF_004355925.1 Anarrhichthys ocellatus
AGTACAATATGTACCTCTGAGATGTAGTACAGTAAAAAGTACAATATGTACCTCTGAGATGTAGTACAGTAAAAAGTACAATATGTACCTCTGAGATGTAGTACAGTAAAAAGTACAATATGTACCTCTGAGTAGTGGAGGAGAAGTAGAAAGTAGGAGAAAAGTACAATCTGAGTATCTCGACTCAGGTCTTCACAACCTTTGCAAAGGTGCATCATATTTTTCTCGCCAGCCAATCAGAGCAGAAGGGTCTTTTTTGGGAGGGTGTCTTAAAGAGACAGGTGCTAAAACGACTACAGACAATATTAAGAGAGACACTATGAGAACAATAATGCTCTTTAAACATTAAAACATGGAAACATGTCCTAGTAGAAACCTGAAAATGAGCACGATATGTCCCCTTTAAAGTCACCTGGTCACCTGACTCCCTCCTCCTCCTGCTCACTTGTGTATTATTTAACAATCACAAAGGACACACCAGAATTATTTTCCACTGACCTTTCAAAATAAAGCCCTATTTTCAAATGAATTGCACATTCTCATATAACACCTTCGTCATCTCGTCAATGTCATCATCTTGGTCCTTTCAAGCAACTTCAAATAGTATCATGATGTTTTATCTTTCACGCTTTATTTAAAATGTCTATTTAATATTTAATATTTCTTACTTGCTTTACTTTTTAGTTTTTTATATCTTGCTATGTTTACTGCGACCAACAGCAGAAAGAGTAGCGAGTAAAAGATGTTGAGTACACGACACCTCCGCCTGCACGTCCTCACTCGGGGCTGCAGGGAGGGAGGTTTGAAACCGGAGCTGAGGGTAATATTATTGAGGATCAGAGGAGTTGAGAGGGCACGGACACCGGGTCCATGACGAAAGCCTTCAGGATCCTTTACCCTCCATAAACAAAGGCAGAGGACAGCTCGAACACTCACAAGCCTGCAGAGAGTGTCAGCGATGTTGGTAAAGACCCCTGCAGAGAGACTGGAAATCAATAGAGGATGAAAACAGGTGTCACATGATGGCTGGGTTGTCGTTAAGGCTTTCCTTACACACTTGGATTGGATTGCATGTGCACATCTATACGTGTGAACAATAAGCACCTATAGGACAGACATAGTGAGAGCTCCTGATAATTAATGTGCCATCACCTGCCTCAGTGTTTCTGCACTGAAGGCTGAACCGACATAACGCACTCACATACATGTTGCAACGCCTTAAAGGAACAGTTCAACATTTATTCAGAGGTTATTCGGCGAGATATAGATGAGAGGATCGACACCGCTCTCATGTCTGTACGCTAAATGTGAAGTTACAGCCAGCAGACGGTTAGCTTAGCTTAGCATAAAGACAGGAAACGGGGGGAAACAGCTAGCCTGAATCTGTGCAGTGGGAATAAAATATGGCTACCAGCACCATTAATGCGCATTAAATGACGAGTTATATTTACTTAATGCATACCAAAAAAAACTGTTAAAATGACGGTTATGTGCCCAAAACTTTCTTGGCCGTTTGCAGTGACCTTTTGTCACAGAGAGGCTCGAAAGAAGTCTCAAGAAAATCACTGAACCCAGCTAAGAAATACATTTAGACCACAAGTTAAACACGTTCTTTTGTACGCATTAAGAACACGAGATATAACTTGTTAGTTTTAAAGGTGGTGGTAGGTGGATTTTGTTCCTTTTAGACAGAGCCATGCCATCTGTTTCTCCCCGTTTCCAGTCTTTATGCTAAGCTAGGCTAACTGATTGAAGCTGTAAATCCACCGTATAAACATGAGTGGTATCGACCTTCTCATCTAACTATCGGAAAGAAAGCGAACCAGTGCATTCTTCCAAAATGTCGAACTATTCTTGAGAACAAAAGAAGCAGATTTTTTCATCACTAACGTCTTCACCCTCATTATTGTTTGGATGAACCTCCGCAGGTCTCTTAAAGTGAGACAAAGGTCAAACTCAAAGGCTTGCATGTCGTTACAGGGTTGAAGTGGAACGGCCACTCAATCTGGAATTAAAGTGTGTGATTGTTGCGGCTTCCCTCGGATCAATAACAGAAATGAACTTCACAGAGTGACAGTGAAGGTAAATTGTAGTGATGGATGAAGATCACTAACCCCATTTCCAATAATAGGAACACACACACAAACACAGCCTGAGGTGTGACTGTCAGTCATTTAGAGAACAAACTAATCTCCAGAAATGAACGAGCGAGGGCAAATTAGTTTTAGAGGAGAATTACCACTTGGAGCTCTGCGTGAATCCTCACTGCGACTTTAATTTGGTCATCAGCTGAGTGATAACACCGACTCCATCGCATCTCCGCTGACATCAGCTGCTGCTGTCCGTCAGTGTCTTATTGCAAATAAGTTGTTAAGTAGGGCTGCGCCATGGGGTATTCAGATCCTTTACTTAAGTACAAGTACTAATACCACACTGGGAACATACTACACTACTAGTAGAAGCCCTCATCCTTCAGTTTATCACAAACATTCAACATCAACACATCTGGAGAGACGAGGTGTTTAACTGGACATGAAGGGGATGAAGAAACTAAAGCTGTCAGACAAATGTAGTAAAAAGTACAATATGTATCTCTGAGATGTAGTAGAACTATAAAGCAGCATTAAATGTGCATACTCTGTTGAGACCACCGTACTTCAGTTGAGATTTAATTATGTTCCAAAACAAACGACAGCAGCTGTATTATGTGTTTGTGTTGATGAGGAACACGACAGAACCAGAAGATCAAGGTTGGCGGTGATGATGTAACGTGGGTGTAAGTACGGGAGGAAGATGTGAGGATGAGGTAACAGATGACAAGCTGCACCTCCTCTCGACTCCCCGACTGTCGCTCTCCTGACTGCGTATGAAAGCTCAACACTGGCCGGAAACCTTTAAATGAAGTGAAGAAGAGTATCAACGCTCAACAAATACCCACACCTGCTTCTTTAAGCAATGAGTTCAAGATAAACATTGTAGCAGCACAGCAAGTAAGTGATGACATCTTCTGGCTTCACAGTAAACTGGTTCCCCAGAGAGAGAAACAACCTGCAGTAGAACTCCGTTCACCACAGTGAGGAGCAGCACATTAGCACAGACGAACTGCAGGAGAAGATATTCCATCAACCGAGCACATCGCCCTGAGATCTGGTGATTGAGACGAGGAGTGACGGGATTCTGCATGCGCGGGTTTTATTTCATTACGTTCCTTCATCCTCGGTCCTCGTCAGACAACGTGACTGACGTCAGAGGAAAGTAACTGAGTACATTTACTCTAGTGATGTAGCTTACCTAAGTACAGTTGTTCAACATTTCTGTTGAGCAAACAACACACAACATGGTGTTCATATGTTTTTAACAGTGCTGGTCGGTGTAGAGATTTGGACAGAGCCATGCTAGCTGTTTCCCTCTGCTTCTAGTCTTTATGCTAAGCTAAGCTAATCACCTCCGGGCTTTATAACGGAAAGTCTGCATCACAAACTGAAGGTGTGGAGCTTGAAAGACGAGTTTAACAGTTGAGAAAGGCCTGAAAAAAGTCACTATTGAGTTGCATTGTGGGAAGTGTAGGATAAAGTGTTTTTGGAGCTTGAAAGTCAGGATATCTCCGCCTCTACTGCTTCAACTTTGACCTTTCTTTCATCGATTGCATCTTGTTTAAATTCATGGAAGTACAGTGCTGAAGAAGCTTCATCACCTGGGCAGAGTACAGATTGTTCACCAGGTACTATAGTGACCTGGACAGTATAGGAGACGCATGCATGCATTCCCCTTATTATTTACCACCATCAAACACAGAGTTGTTGTTTATGAACCAGGTGAATTGCTTCCTAAATTCAATATGCCCCTCAGAGCCAGAAATAACCACATCACTGCAGGACCTCAACTGAATGAATGAATGAATGTTTTCAGAGCTACACATGCAGACCCGTCTCACACATTACTGGACAACGTGTTCACGATGCACAAGGTCATAAAAAGCAACACTGCAGTAGTCGATATTCCTTAAAGCAGCATCGTGACACGGGGAATGAACCACATAGATCTTCCAAACAGCAGGGAGGGGAGTCAGTCCAGAAACCTGCAGACTGAGGACGACTCTGTGTGACGCTGTGTGGCTGAGAGGCCTCACAATCAAACATCATCTGTGTTTGAAACATTTTCACTTATACATACACACAGTGTTGATTTCTTTAATTAAACTGACAAAATATGTTCATCAACAACGCTTTTTTCCATGACTAAGACAAAACGATGATGGTGACGATATCAAACATGCAATATCGTGGACGAAAAAAGACTAAAATGCAGTTTAAAAAAAAACAACTGAATTCAAATCTTTATAATCTTTAATTTCGTCACCTTCCACCTTCCCCTCCCTCGATCACTCTCACTATTGCTGCTTTGTACACGTTATGAACCTAAACACCGTCGTGTCTGGGTTCATAACATCCAGACTGGTTTACTTCAGCTGTATGAACCCAAAATAAACAATGTTTAATAGCAATAATCAGATACAAAGGATGCCACAATAAGCACATAGTGATGCAGATTTATAAAGTCTGAACTCATGCTTTGTTTGGTCTCTCCGCAAGACGACAAGCACACAACTTTTAAAGCGCTTGTTTTCTCAGTGAAGCGTGATCGATCGGTGCTCGGCCTCGCTAACATTGTAAAATAACATTCAACAACGTTTGGACGTCAGGAGGAGAATCTCACCACTGATGTGCTTTCACGACTCACAGCGTCACGCCAATTTTCGTGCATATTCGGGACTTTTCGGGGACTTAAGTCGTCTAACGGCTAAAGTAGCTGCCAAAACAAACACTGCATGTGAGGCCATGTTCTGTACATCACAGTCCACATAAGACGTCTCTTCCATTGTGTTAGACATCCACAGTTAAATCTTAAATCACACACACACACACACACACACACACACACTCTCTCCCCTCAGACAGCATCAATAATGCAGCAGCAGTTTTTATTTGTGTGTGATTTGTTTATGCTCGTGGCTGCTGCCAGCCTCATTGTTTTTTCATGGAAACTGTAAACTGCATATTTACAACCTGTTACAAGGAGCAAACAAAGGAAACATGCGGGCCAGAGTTTTGCAAATAGCATCGCGGTCTGAAGATGTGAGGTCATTAATAAACACTTCAGCTCCGTACTAATGTGCCAAAAAAACGTAATGAAATTGTACGTATCTCGTACATCTCTTTGATTCCCAGCAGCACAATGTGATCTGCAGCAACACTTCTGGCTTTGCCTGACACTATTTCTGTGATGAGATAATAAAGTCAACCTTGACTTTTGATCTTTGACCTTTTTTTTTTTTTTCAGAGGCAGAAAGACGTGTTTGTAAGATGGAGCTGAAAGACGAGTGCAGGCTGCATATCTTTGTCAAATCAAATATCAGTCGTACTCATCTCTCTGACCGGCATCATCACTCTGCGCACACACATACACACACACACACACACACACACACACACACACCACCACGCTGATAAACACACAGCAAATGAACACACAGATATACACACACCATATGTCAGGAAAGTCAATTTGATTGAGCACTTTGCGCAGCCAACATGGCTACTAAACACACACCTTGACAGTGATGAATGTAGTGACTGGTAGTGTGTGTGTGTGTGTGTGTGTGTGCGCGCGCACTGGACTGGGAGACACAGATTGACTGTGTGTGTGTTTATGGTCTCCGTTCAGCAGCATTATTGACACGTTTATTGCTGCTGTTTTAGAATCAAACATAACACTTTTATTGTAGTGATAATAACGTGTGTGCTATTAAAAACAACAATACGTCACGGTGACAAAACATGAATTTAAAAATCTTGAGTCAACCTACTGTAGAAATCCTGGCTGCAGTCCTGGACCCAGTGTACGCTGAGTTGACATGTGACCCTGAAGGTTCGCACCGTCTAACTGGGATGAAAAGAAGC
>NW_022280117.1:669196-695445 GCF_004355925.1 Anarrhichthys ocellatus
ATATATATATATATATATATCAGTATAGTTCACGAAACAAGAATTCTCAAACGAGGCCTTTAGCTTCATCTCTGTCCACCGTTTGTCTCCTCAGCGTTTGTAGCAATGAAGCACTGCAATGACGAAGCAGGTTAGTTTTGTCCGTTCTGGGCTACCGTAGAAACACGGGGGCCTCCGTGAAGAGGAGCCGCTCCGTAGATATAAACGGCTCATTCTAAGCTAACGAAAACACAACGATTCTTAGTTTCAGGTGGAAATACACGAAAGAAAACACTCACTAGTATTATATTCAATGTTTGCTAATAGATTCTTCTAAATGTCACACACTGTTCCTTTAAGTGTGTTTCTATCGTTGTGAGAACCTGAACACGCTCGTGCGAAACCAAAGGTTGGAACACAGAAGGTGTTCTCAGATTGATCAGCATTTAGAGTGGACACGGTCTGACTGTGAGATAAAGTCTGCAGCAGCTCGGCCGCATCAGTCTGTGTGGCCTCCAGGCGCCCGCCACAAATGAGACCATTCATCTTTGCTACCATACATGGCCACGAACACGGTCCGCTCACACACACACACACACACACACACACACACACCGCTGGTTAATCCGCTCATTCTTCTCTGCAGCCACAGCCGGTATTTCACCTGCTGTTGTTCTTTCTTTTATTACAGACAGCATCCTCTCCGAACCTCAGCGCCACCTCTCATGATCTGCTTCGACCTGAAGGCTTCAAGATTCACCAAATAATGTCCGAGGGGAAAAGAAGTTACGTTTAATGTGAGGTCAGGTAAAGCCACGTCTAATAACTGCATTTCTCAAACTCTAATTCTCAACCTTACTAAAAATAAGACGTCAGTGAAACACTATAACGGCAGCGGATTGAATGACAACGGATAGAAATGGATGAACTCAGGTCAGGTGAATACAACAGGAGTGATTATACGGGATGGACAAGAAGGGCTCAGTGCAGGTAATTAAGCGCAGGTAAGTACAAGTACTGACACTTCTCTTCATGTGTTTGCATGTTGTTCACTCATTAAGTCGCAGGTTAAAGAATGACCGATGTTTGGTAACCACACCGTCTTTACGAATGGACGGCCGTGTGGGTCGTCTCTGCGTGTTACGACCCACATTTATATGTGTTTATAGTTCGGCAGCGGCTTCTAGTGGTCGTTTCTCCAAACTTAAAGAGCTGCGAGTGTCTAAACACTTTGATCGTGCTTTTGTCGTCGATATTTAACGTTTATTTATTGAGTAATGCTACACAATGATTCAACATATAGATTCCTACCAAAATAATAAGAGACCTGAATCATGTGTTCGTTCTGCACGTGAGGAGAACTCCTCACGTGCATCCAATCATTTGCGTTGAGTTCTGTGATAACCGTGCAGAATATTAATCAGCTGACCTTTCTGAGACGTCGGTGCAGGTGAAGTGAGAAGCTGCGTCGACAACGGGAAGAATACACAAAGGTGTTACATCATCTTATACTCCAGCACTCAGAGGAACCGTTAGTTACAAGATGTTTGATAAATTATCATGAAATAAATAAATAATATTAAATATCTGTGAACGACAAGGAAGCTCAAAAATTATTAAATCAAAACTATTTGAATTTAAATTTAAAAAACAATCTCTATCACGCGAGATTCATTAATGTTACCAGTGAACACACACACACACACACACACACATGGCTGTGAATGTGCAGGTCAAGAGTTCGGAGGTCAAACACCACGTTCACATGCAGGTCAGAGTTGTTTGCTTATCAGATCTGCAGCTGTGAGCGTGTCTGAATATCAATTATTGATTGAGTAACAGATCTTTTGACATTGATCTCTTCCAGGAAGGATCGGGGGGGGGGGGGGTATTGAACAGTGATACGCTGACAGAACGATAAAAACCTCTCAGGTGATAGATTGACTGATTGAAGGTCCCACATGTTCAGATGGAAGACGCCTCAGGACATCATGACGTCACAGTGAATATTCAGGTCTTTACACCTTCAAATTTGGGATTGTACATTTAGGGGTTCACTCAAACCGCAGAGATAAATAATGAATGAATGAAGGACCTTCATTTTTAAATGAATGGACTGTAAGATATTAACATATTTCAATGGATTATATGCAGTTAAAAATGTTTCCACCGTAAATGAAAAGTTAAGTCCTCTCAAGGTTTAAATCAAAGAATCATTTTCATGGTTTTTAGTCGCTTTTAAAAGTGTATTGTCTCCGTCTAAGGACTGACATCAGGGCCAAACGAGACCAACGGTTAAATCTTCTCCTTCTTGTTATCATTATTCTTGTTGTTATTTTTATTATAAATAATTTAAAAAAAAACGTAATTTTGATTTATTTGTATTAGAAAGACCATGAACGGAGCTGAAATACTAAATGTGTACATTATACGTGTGTGTGAGTGTGTGCGTGTGTGTGTGTGCGTGTGTGTGTGTGTGTGTGTGTGTGTGTGTGTGTGATGTGAATGTCAGGAGATGATGATTGTCCTCTGAATGTTGGAGTCTCATCAGGTCGACCTGGAGTCAACAGTATCAGTGTTATCATCCTACACAGATTCTATTGATCCTGTGCACCAAGCACACACACTCACCCACACACACACACACAGTAATAATAACAGCACTGTGTAACACTCTTAACGCTGTCCAGGAGGAAATAAATCCCATAATAAGAGAGGTGTTACCGTGGTGCACCTCCTGGTCTAACTCACAGTGTTCGTGCCTCATGGCAAGGTTGTAATAAATTGTGCAGATGATGCTCTTTAACACTGGAGATAGCCCACGTATTACCCGCCGTGTGCTGGTGTCGGTGGAGAGCTTGTGCACCGAGCTCGCTCTGGTCCCTCAGGACTCTGGTGAAGGTCACATTTAACCAGCTGAGATAACACGAGGAGGAGGAGGAGGTAACAGCAGCGAGAAGGTGCTGATGAACGTGTCGGAGAAATTCACACCTTTGGAACGAAGGTTGTTATTCCGCAATTAACAGATTAATGAGGGCGCGAAGCATTCAGTCATTTTCAACATTATGTGAAGAATTCTTCAAACCAATTATTATCAATTTTATTTAAATTTCACTTGTTGTTTTGTCTATAAAATGTCTGAAAATAGTAAAAGGTAAATCACAATAGTTGACGTCTTGTTTTGTCCCAAAAAAAACAAAAATATTCTTCTATTCGTCTTCAAAATGTCTTGTTTAGTCGGAGCATCAGTCCAAACTTCAAAGATATTCAGTTTACTTTCAAACAAGACAAATAATTGGCAGATTGATCCACAGTGTTTCCGTTTGTTGTTTGACTGCTCTATGAATGTAAATTAAACTGCAGTGTGTTTCCTTCTCACAGAGAAACATACATGAAACATGCCACAGACGACTAGACTGGTAACTAAAGAGAGAAGTACAGTTCAAACATTCATTACAGAAGAAATATAACGTGAATCTTCCCGGTAGATTCTGTGTAATCAGTGAGGAGACCTCGACATGTGAAAAGCTGCATATTTGATTACATATTTCATTCAGATTATTCTCCCTGCAGCGTCTTCTGTGCGACAAAAAAAAAGGCACATGCTGCTTTTGAAGAGTTTCACTCAAAACCATGAATATGTAATTTCATTTTTTGGGGTTTAAAGATAAGGGAGAATTATCTGATTGTGAAACTGCTGAGTGCTGCGTTCATTAATCCTTTGATGCTTGACTCTTCAACATTTTCCCATTAAGCAGATGAAGAATCAACATGTATGCCGGGTCATTCTTTATGTATTCTGTTGTTATCGTCGATGCTCGTGGTGGACGCCAGCCTCCGGGGCTCAGACAGACAGTTGGTGGCACATATGCCCGCTGAGGCCGGCCGCCTGGCACAGTGTGGCTGAGGCCCGGCCAAACAGATGAGCCTGTAATTCTGTTTGGTTTAATGGTGACGAGAGCGTGCACGGGGTTTTTATACACTCTCACAGAGAGGAGCCTTTTCTAGTTTTCCTATATTTGGATGTTTTGGTTGGGGGGAAGCATTGTTACGTGACTGACAGCACTTTACCTTCACCACAGTTTTCATGTATAGGATATTCACAGTATTTTATTGTAATTTAATTTATTTATATATCTATCCGTCTATATATAATATAACATGTTTTTATTCATCGTATATTACGGTTTAGTTATATACCCTATATTTTACATTATATTTATTTTAATCTAATTTAATTTAAATAACGACTTTTTTATTTCATAAAGATTACATTTTAATTTATATATTTTTTATTTTATGTTATATATTCTATAGTTTATTCTTTATCCAATATATTTTATTTCATAAATATTATATTATATATATATTATATTTTTTTTATGTATACTATAATTAATTCTTATATTTTAACTTTTGCACTATTTTTGCTTTTTTCTGTTCATACCTTTTGTAGCAGCATTTGTTGGAGGAAGCCTGAGAACGACTGCTCCACTGTCATCGTTACAGATTTTAAATCTTAAACTTCCTACCGCTTGGATCGGCGTGAAACTCTCCCGGTTTAATCATCGGTAAAAAAGATTACAGACTGTCTGCACTTCTAGAAACACAGACCTCCAGCAGCCAAGGCCACTTCCATAAGTGAAATATTATTTGTGTATCCGCCCCGTGATCCGTTCCAAAACTGAATCGGTTCTTTCTTGACCCATGCTAAAACCCTGCTGAAAGTATCTTTTAATAATCCTTTTGGTGTTTCCATGTTAAGTTGTGTTAAAGATGTCATCGCCAGAAAGATTTTAAATGGGAACACAGAACACGGACAAAACAATGGACACAAAAAACAATAACTATCCATCTCCTTCGGGAAGCAACGAAAGGCCACAACTCACATTTTGAATTCCATGTTTGAAGTGATTTTCATCTCCTCAGACCATGACACACACACACACACACACACACACACACGAGTCATCTGAGCTCTGAAACCCTGAGAACCATTTCACAAAAGAACAAAGATAATCCATAATTTGAACCATTGTTGCCATGGTGACAGCGCACTCACACACACCACTGGAACAAGTCAGTTTAGTGCGGGGCGACATGAAGGGGCCTCCGTGCTGATAGGGAAGGTTTAAGTTGAGGCATGATGGTGGATGAAGAGGAAAACACGGGGCAATTATAACCTGACCTAGAAAAGCTGGAATAAACTGAATTGTATCTTAAAGTTTCTCCGTTTTAGCTCAAACACAACGTGATGGTGACTCACTTCCTCATTGAGAAAAATAAATCACCTTAACGGATAAGGCTGTATATTTTTACAATTGTCAACAAATCCCATAAAAAGACCCCTCTGTGCCATTGAGCTCCATTGACTCATCTACAGCCATGGGAAGTTATACTTTGAGCTAAATGCTAACAGCAGGATGCTAACATGCTCAAATTGACGGTGTAAATATCCAGGAATGTTTACTCTGTTCACCATCTTAGTAAAGCACGTTAGTCCTAATTAGGACTAAAACGCATTAATTTTTATCTGGTCATAAACCAATGGACACATTTAAGATCTGACCTGATGATGGTGCTCTACGGACAATTCATCCCGAGGGGAACATGAATGTTTGAAACAAATTGAGTAGCAATCCATCCAATAGTTGTCGGGATATTTAACTCAACTTCCAGAATTGTCAACCTCACGGTGGCACTGGAGGGAAAAGTCAGAGGATCACCAAAGTCATTCGGATTCATCATCTGGGAACCATGAACGTCCGAACCAAACTTCATGACAATCCATTCGATAGTTGTTGAGATATTTCAGTCTGGATCAAAGTGGTGGACCGACCGACCACCACTGCCATCCATAAAGCTGTGATGCTAGTGTAGCATTACATTTGGTTCATGTCCCCCTGAGGATGAACTGTTAACGCTTTACATCTAGCGCCTTCATCTGGTCATTTGTCCAATACTTTTGTTTGTGAACAAATACGTGACGCACTAATGACGTCCCCATCAGCCTCAGCTGGACTTTGCCTTCTACTACACTTTCAAAAAATATGTGCACCCTTTTGATAATTACTGTTATTTATAATTACATCTTGATCAGTATGAATGATCACCATAATTGTACAACCCTATAATCCTGATATGTTTTGCAGCATCATGATGAGATGAAGAGTCCAGTTGATGACTGACAGAAGATGTTGCCTCTGATTTATGAGGCTGTTCAATCATTTTAAGTGCACTTTGTAAATAAAAAGAGAAAAGAAATGGAGGCCATACGCTCGGATATGAACCCTGCTTGTGTTACACACACTTCCCCTATCACATTCAAAGAAAGTGCTCTCTTTGAAGCTCAACCCCCCTCCATCCGCCTCCACAGACATCAGAGTCCCAAATATGTGATCGTTCATTAACCTCAACCTCCCGTCTGCAAATAGCAACACACACACACCCTGGCGTTAGTGTTTCATTCTGCTTTTCTCGCCTCTCTTCTTTCTGTTTTGCTTTGCAGCTCCATTACTCAGAGACTTGCTCTGTTCCCAAATCCTGAGGGAACCAGGAAATCCCAAGATCCATGACAAGGATGAAACAATTCCCAAAGCAAAGCATGAAGCTCCAGTATTTACAGTCATGAGGGGGACGAGGGGTCACGACGAAAACCAAAAGGATGATTCTGTTTTATCACAACTTGGGCCTTATGTTTCTAGGGAAGGCATTATCTCAACAAATGTTGGTCCCCAGAGGATGACTCCCCTTTTGCTCCACCAAGAGGTTGAGTTCAGACTTGAGGTGAGGTGTTTCATAGCGAAATTTGTCAACAATTATTGAATGGATTGCCATGAAATTTATTACAGACATTCATGTTCCCCAGAGGATGAATCCTTGATATACACTTCAATTAACTTCCTGCCTTTCATCCAGCAACACCAGCAGGTCAAATATTTTTTTCATTTATTCAGCCAAACATCTCTTCATCTACAAGATGGATTGCCTTGAAATTGTGTACAGACATTCATGGTCTCCAGGGGACAAATCCTACTGACTTTGGAGATCCCTCGACTTTTACTCATGCTCCATCATGAGTTTGAGTTCAGACTTGAGGTGAAGTGTTTTAGAGCAAAATTTGACAACAACTATTAAACCGGATTGCCATGAAATGATGATCCCCAGAGGAGGAATCTTTGATCTCCACTGAACTAACTTCCTGCCTTTTCATCTAGCACCACCATCAGGTCAAACATATTTTCATTTATTTAGTGAAACATCTCTACTTCTACAAGTTGGATTGGAATTGTGTACATTCATGGTCACCAGAGGATGAATCCTGCTGACTTAGGTGATCCCTTGACATTTCCTCTTGACACTCCACCATGAGTTTGAGTTCGGAGTTCAGTAGATGTGTTTCAGAGGGAAATTTGTCAACAACTATTCTATGGATTGCCATGAAATTTTGTACAGACATCCAGGGTCCCCAGAGGATGTATCCTACTGACTTTGGTGAAAACATAACTTTTCCTCTTGCCCCACCATGAGCTTGAGTTCGGAGTTGAGTACTTCAGAGGGAAATTTGTCAACAAACTATTCGATGGATTTCTACGAATGTGTTCATGTCCCCCAGGGGATGAATCATCACAGTAATTCCCTGACCTTCCATCTATAGCAGCGCCATCATGAAGTCAAAATGTTAATGTGTCCGAAACTCGTGTTTATGACCAAATTTCTTTAAAACTACATTCCCATCAGCCTCAGCTGTGCTTTGTGTTTAGTGCTACTGTGAGCATGCTAACACGCTAAACAAAAATGGTGACTATGGTAAAGCTGTGAAACATCCGTATGTCAATGGCACCCTGTGGAGTTTCTGACCACTTTATTTTTCTTACCAGCATGCAGGTGATGTGATCCCTGGCAACGGTTTCATAGTTTTTCACTGATCGACAGCCAACGGTGCAACACCAACAAACCACATCAATAAAAGGCAGAGAAGAAGAACAACACTGCAAAATGTTGAAGATATGAAGTAAAAAAAAAACTTTTGCAAATGTTTTATGTGTAAGCAAATGCATTCAATACGTTTGTTATGCCTCGAGGATACACTCAATGTGTTTTGGTGAGTAACACGGACTGTAAAAGGAAACTTTAAATGGAACCACAGGGTGCTTTTAACATTGTTATTGTGAGCATGCGAGCATGCTGATGTTGTTAGCACTTAGCTCAAAGCACTGCTGTTTCTAAGCATGGCCTCACAGAGCTGCCAGCTTGGCAATAGACTCGAGTGCAGTCAGACCAACACTTTATTTGCAGCTGAAAGCAAAAAGAGAGTGCACCCGAAGTATTGGGAATATGCTCTCTCTGCAGGCAGGTCAAGTTGTATCAGGAACCCGAAATTGTGATGGATGTTTGCAGCAGTTAAAGTTTGAATATTACATTTTCTCTGTTTATTTGTTTTATCCTCCAAATAAGTTCTGGCTCCTTCAAACGTTGAGATGTATAGCTGATAAGAAATGACGTCCAAAAGCACCAGAATAAGACCCAAGGTTGTAATAAACTGACACTGCCCTTTAAAATCCAGCCATCAGCTGCTGATGCTCCGGTCAGTTGCTGCTAATACCGGGTGGAGACTGAGCGTATGAGCCGAGACCTAAATCCTCATCCTGTGACATTCATTTTCACTCGTTCACACTCTGATAACAGTCACACCACGCCACATTCAAGTCCAAACCGAGTCACTCTGTCATTATCTGCCTCTGCTGTTATCTTTCTCCTTCCTCTGCAGTTCTCTGCCGAGGCACCCGGCAGTGAGCGAGAGAGACGAACGCAGAGGGAGGAGGATAAAGATGGGGTGATATATATATATATATATATATATATATATATATATATATATATATATCCAGACTCCATAGCTCAGGATGGTTGCTGAGACAGCAGAGTCTGGCCCGAGTCTGGCTGATGTCTTACAGCAGTGTGTGAACCAACACTGCCAAGCAGAAGAAAGACGAAGGAGCATATCTCTCACCATTAATACCAGACAATTAGACCCGCTCCACTTCTGGGCGAAAAATCAAAATTCATTACGCTCTGCAGGCGAGAGTCTGGGTGTGAGAGACGGTTATTTTGCTGCTGATGTGCACTTTTTATAGCAAACATGTTATGACAGATGGGAAGCTGTGGGAAGGAGCTTCATCTGCTGCTGCGATAAGGAAGGTATGAAAAAAGGAAGAGAAGAAGAAACGAAGGAGAGAAAAGATCATTTAAACCACTTAAAGAACGATAATGGTCATTCACACCTCCAGCAGGCTGACAGAGCAGCTATTAAAGCAAAGCCACTATCTGTGACGCACTGTGCAGCAGTCTAGGGGGGATGACATGCATCGTGCATGTTAGTGAGCTGCATAAGCCTCATGTGATGCGGGTCATGAGAGGCCTGCATGTAACAAAGGGAAAGTTGTGTTTGAGTTCCCTGCGGTTTGGATACCGAGCGGCTTCATAGCACGTCAGTGCTGCCCTCTAGTGGCGGAGAACCAACGTTTCATCACATCCTTTGATTTTCTACATGACTCAATATTGCAGGTTTGGTAGTGAACACTTTATTTTGAAGTTTCCTTGAAGAAAAAAAGAAAAGAGTCTGTAATTTGGAGCTAATTATAGGGTTTAATCCACTTGTGTGGATTCAGGTAGTGAGTGAAAGAAGAGACGTTGTTGGTGCCGTCGTGGCAACTATTTCCATTACAGTCCACCTTCAATTCATTAATTACAGCCAAGGGTGCAATTTCCACTTGGGACATAACAAAATCATTAATTTGAACCCCACATTTTTAGGGTTTCAGTTAGATTCACTAACTCTAATCATAATCTTTGTAATGTCGAGCTAGAAAAGAGAGAGGAGGAAGTATCACGCTCAGTGAGATCTGCAGACGCTACAGAGATTATGTTTTCTCCTAAAATAAGACACTGCTAAGTCAATAAAGCACAGAGTCAAATACAACATCTATCTGTCATAAAGTATCAGGTAACGACATCGTTTTAAGTCATGTTAGTGTATTAATAATAAAGTGTAATTAATAATATATATAAACACAGCCATCACATATTTAAGGTTTTCTTTCTTTTGAGTTTTTTTGTTGAGGGCCCCCCCACCACCACCACCACACACACACACACACACTTCTTAAAACCAAAGTTAAACCTTTAATTCCAACTAATTGCTGCGTAACATAGAGAGTTTTCAAGTTAGTGCACAGCAGGTCAGCTGCAATTTATCTGCAGGCAAGCCCACAATTATACATATATCAAGTTTATATATATATATATATATATATATATATATATGTGTGTGTGTATATATATAGAGAGCATTTCCTTCAAGGAAGCCAACCACTGTTTATAAAATCAACACAGCTCAGTTGTAACTACTAGTTGTATCTGTCTCTGAACTTTGTCTCTATTTCATTATAATTAGCACCAAATCACATTCTGTTCTGGATACTTTCTGGGAAACTGTTATAAAATGACAGAGCCCTAAAACAATCTCAAATGCTGTATATATTAAGTATTAAGTTATTTACATTTTGACCACCTCTACTTCAGTCAAAATTTACAAGTTGCTCATTTTCTGAAATAGTTTTAGCTCTGATTCAGTGAGTCTAAAGTTTGTTATTCTGCCTCTGTGGATGTAAAATGTGTCGCATTGAGTTCACACAGTAAGGGAAGTGAAACGTCTCCCTGCTGGAGACTCATTGGCTCTCCTCACATGCTCTGCAGTGAGTCCTGGATTACACCGCCGAGTTCTGCGTGACACCATCTCAGACGTATCACGAACACGACATCACCGTCACACCAACGCGGTCCGGGGTCGAGTCACGTGACCGGAGGAGCAACCCAGACATGAGAGAATCTTCTCTCAGATTATTACACACTGCTGAACTCTGTCATGTGGGGGACCTTCCTCAGCGGACCGTTTTAGGTCCAGAGTCCCTCTGAAGGAAACTCTCTCTCTCTCTGCACGTCGGTAATATCTTTGCAGCGTGCGGTGGGAGAGTACTTTCTTAATGACAGGGGAAGCCTGAGCCGACTCCGCGGCCTTCTGCGTAAACAGGCGTAGCTGGCTGCCATCTGGTTGGCCTCCACTTCAGAGCAGAGAAGCCCGTTCACCGATGATCGGCACCGGTTCCAGCTCCACTCACTGCCAGAGCAGAATGTTTGGGGTGTTGACCCTAACTCACACCCTCACGATGAAGAGGATCAGTTCAAAATATATATTTTCTCACTTACTTCTGAAAGATGTTTAGCCAGACAGAAAGTTCTGGTCTGGTTCCGACATCTGTCTTTTGTAATATTAATGGTATTTGTGTGAAACCTTTATGCTGCGTCTTGGCCGAGAAAAAGAGATTTTAATTCTCAATGGGATCCTCCAGGATAAATAAAGGTTAAATAAAATAAACAAATGGAGGTGAATGAGAATTTTGAGGAGCTCACAGTTTTGACAAAATTCTGCAGTATCATTTCCACCAGAAATAATGTCCCCGTAACTTATATGGACTATGTATTTTGTAGAAAGTAATGAAAACCAGAACTTCACAACTAATAATTTAATAATGTTTCTGTTGATCAACCTATTGTGTGTTTCTCAATAAAACACCAGGAAATAGTGAAAATAGTACGACGAAAAATTGAATTAATCTCTATATCCCACAACCTCAGATTAACCTTTTTTCTGACTTGTTTCTGGCCATTTTATGGCTTTATTTAACAGTGACAGTCGAGAGAGACCGGAAACATGAGAATGACACGCAGCATACGGTCCGGTCTGGGAACCGAACCGCAGACCCGCGATCATGTGGAATGCGCCTACCCTTTAACCTTCCCAAGGAGGCGTAGTGTATTACATTTTCACATTAAATAATGTGGTGATATTTCTGTGAGCAAAATATCGATACCTTGAGATTGAAAGTTTAATAACAGTAGTTGACAAAGCGATCTCATCAAAAGGTCCATTTGAGAGCTGTTCTGGAGCTTCATCTGCAGATGGAGTTTGCCCAAATGTACAAATAGCATTTAGCAGCTAAAGAGACAGATATTACCCTCAGGAGGTGGTGGAGACCAAAAACAGAGCTAAAGAGAATATTGCCCTTAAAGTCATAATCCTTGAGATTGTCATGAAAATGATAATGCTGTGTCGTAACTGCTGGATGTGGAAATATGCAGCTGCTCGCTAATAAGTTCAGAAAGTTGATAGGTCTAAGTTGTGACCAAAATTTGTCAGTTATTGGAGGATTGAGTCCTCAAAGAGCTCAGGAAAATGGCCCCCACCCCGATTTACTAGCTGTGGGTGTAACGTCAGGAACACTTCAAGCTTGCTTATCCTAAAACAGATGAGTGGTGCAGCCACACATCTGCTGCACTGCCTCCTTCCTCCTCTCCGGGACAAACACACGTCTTTATTTGTGAGATCTAACGCTTTCACAAAAACCACACAGAGCGAGTGTGCGGGTGACAGCAGAACATTCAAACACAAAAACAGTCGGTCTGTGGGAGAAAACACTCAGCCGCGACAAAAGAAAGGCTTTCCGCTCCTGCAGCAGTTTCACTTCTGCGACGCGAGTTTTATTTGAATCACAAAGAAACAAAAAAGCTTTTTCTCAAAGCGTCGACACTGAATGCACCGACAAATAAATGAAAAGGAGAAAAAACAGATGAAGCTGCACAAAACGACAGGAAAACAACATTAAAATGCAAAGACGTTTAGTAATTCTGCACCGCGTCGTTATCCAGATAAGCACACAAACATGCGCAACTTCTGACCAGTTACACCCTCCAGTTCCCATGACCGCGTTGTGTGTGTGTGTGTGTGTGATACAGCGAGTGTGTGTTGTGCCAACAGACTGTGGGAGGCAAACAGAAGAGAATAAAAGAAAAGAGAAAGAGAGCAAAGCCGAGCGAGAGCGAAGAGCAGAAAGAGAGAAGTGAAGCAGAAGCAAACGTCGCTCCCTGAAGGACTCGCTCTCATTGCTACTTCATTAGTCTCCACCTTGCATTTGACCCACGGCGAAAGTAGCGGCAATGACACCGCCACTATGCAAGCCAGACACACACACACACACACACACACACAGGAATGCTGCTTCTGTTATTGTCTTTAAATGCTAAACTCAGGCCAAGGCCTCGCCAGGGTTTGAAAAACAAAATAACAGCCGTGCAAAGCTCTCACACACACACACACACACACACACACACACACACACACACAAAAAAACACCACTTCCGTCCATTCTTTCGCACAGAGAAAGGAAGTCGAAGCTGGCCCGGCCCCAGACGTCCAGACGGAGGTAGCCCCCCCCCTCTCACCATGCTTCACTTGGTGGTAGATGTAAAGAGCCACTTGAAGTGTGAAGAAGTACTTGATGTTTTTCTGGTAAATCTGCTGGAAATGTGAAATACTGCGCGTTTTTTTAAATAATTCTCTCTCACACGTCACTTGAAATTAAAGCTATAAGTTCATTTCATGTCACAACTTCACAGGCAATCTCACCGTGTATGTAAATCAGAATATATCATCACAAATCAAGGCACCAGTGGTGGAAGAAGTAAGTGTAGTGACGTGTACCTGAGCAGAGAATGAAGTCACTCTGTGTGTGTTTTTATCAGAGCTTCTCCGCTAGCTGTTAGCTGCTAGCTGCCGGCTCAGCCGTCGCCATGTTGAGAGCCCAGTGGAGGCAATAGATCTGCTCTGAATTTCCTGTTGAGCACTTTTACGTGAAAGTATCAATACTATAGCATAGAAATACTAAAGTAAAAGTCCTGCATTGAAGTTCTCCGACACGCTCGTCAAACTGTGGTAACGTGAGTTGCAGTTTAAAACTCTGGTACCACCAGACGGAAATACTCAACTACAAGTACCTCAAAATTGTACTTAAGTACAGTACTTGATTAATTGTACGATGCACACGCAATGTTTCTTGATCGTAATAAACCATAAATAATAAGAAGCTACCGACCAGATATCAGTTCTGAGCAACAATTTGGAAGCACAGCTACAGTATTACTGGACCAATGCTTCTGACTCATGGACCAATTAAACGTGCTCTTATGCACCTGCTGATGAAGCACCACCTCGCATCTATTTCATCCCAGGAATGAAAGGGAAGGAGACTTTTCTTTCTTTGCCACAGCGTCCCCCAAATGGATGATAACAAAAATATCAGATAGTGTGTATACCTTCATATTGTCCGACCCTACGTCTTCATTATTTGTCTTCCTCTGATGATGTGCAGCTACTGAAAGCACGGATGCGTCAGCAAACATCGTAGTCTGTCTCCTTGTTCAGCTCTCTGTCATCACACTGGATCTCTTAGCGCCAGCATATTTACACATTATGCTGAGTTATGTGTGTGTGTGTGTACGTGTGTGTGTGTGCTGTACCCATTTCAAATGCACTTGTCAAACAAACAAACAAAGAAAGACTGTTCAGCACAAGCTCAACATTAAAAGCACAACATGTTGTCTGAATAGAGGGATCGTGTTCAGCCCGCCGTACACCGGCGACAATCCAAACTACACCACAAACAAGCTGCCAGACAGAATCCAGGAGGGAAAGACGGGAAATAAGGACTTGCTTTTTTCCGAGCAGCCAATTACAGATTGTCAGGACATGGACATACACAGGAATAAAAAGCATGCAGCAACATCATGCTGTTTTGAAGAAGACTTGAAACTAGAGACTGAGACCATAAACTCATGTTTACAATGTTTACTGAGGTAATAAATCAAGAGAGAAGTAGAGTCATTTTCTCATAGACTTCTATACAACCAGAGGAGTCGCCCCCTGGTGGACACTAGAGAGAATGCAGCTTTAATACATGAAGTTTGGCTTCACTCTTGTGTGTGAAACGATAAGTCAGCGTTGATTTATTCATCACGTAACTTCCGTAGTTAACTAACGCCACTTCTGTAGTTATTTCAACCCAAACTAGGATATTTTCCGAAACCTAACCAAGAAGTTTTGTTGCTTAAACCTAACTAAGCTGTTTCCTGTGAGGACGGAAGTTTATTATTCCGCGGCTCTTACCTTGGGCCATTTGGGGTTGATGAGGCGTGCTTTGACAGCGTCGTCCAGAGCGGTGCTGTACTGACCCAGTCGGAGATAGGCAGCGGAGCGGTTGCTGTACAGGATGCAGTTTTGGGGGTCGGCGGTGAGGGCCTCGCTGTAGAGACGCACAGCCAGAGCGTACTCCCCCTGCTGGCAGGCCTGGTTACTGCGGCGCACTCGCTCAAGGAACTCTGCTTTGCTGAGGCCTGACGGACTGGGGGGGGCAGCCGGACGGTCGACCCTTTTCACCGACGGGGCTGAAGGGATCAGGGGGGAGGAAGAGGAGGAGGAGGAAGAGGGAGGAGGGTTGGTGGTTCTGCTGGTGGAGCGAGAACCAAACAGAGAGAACTGAGGAGCAGAAAGGGAGGTGGGGAGGACAAGGAGAACAGACGTTGGTTCATTTCTTCATTAGAGGTAAAACAATTATCCCATCAGTCCATCAACAGAAACAACTCTCATATTGGGAAACTGGAAAACTCCAAACTGGTTCTAACAGACGAGTCTTTGGCATGTAGTGATTACAAAGATATATATGTTATATATTATATTACTTTAATTGAAAGAAATTTAAGTACAAAAATGCCAAAGATGTGTTTTGAAACAGTTACACAAAGATCATGTATCATTCAGGTTAATTATATAAAGACTGACCCAAAGAGAAAAGGCCTTTTGCTCATAGTGATGTCGAAAACAAGCGAGACTGCCAGTGAATGTGCTTTTGGCTGCAGTTACGTAACTTATAAAAACATAAAAGAACAGGATGACACTGAAACTTCAGCAGCCTGATTTGCATGATACGATGCTGTAGTTTGCCAGCAAATGGGACACCAAACTGCTGCGTGCACTTTTCTGCTCGGTGGTAACGGAGTGAATTCCTCTGAGAGACGCAGAGAGAGAAGAAGTCAGACCGAGACTCAGATGAGGCTTCTGTTCTTCTCATTCAAACTTTGTGTCAAATGTGCTCACTGAGGTTTCCTTCTCTGCAGCTTCCACATCGAGACCCCGCCTCCCTCCCTGATCTGGCGTTTCCAAATTTGTCCTTTCACCAGAGCTTACACCAAGGCCTTCATTTTCTCTCTCTATTCCCCTCACACACACACAGACACACACACTTACAATATGCAGACTGGAGGGATTCCTAAAACTTGCAAATGCATCACCCCAACGGCTTTGAGCAGGAGGCGAGGACAGGCACTCAACACGACTCACTTTACATAAAACTGCAAGAAAACTTCAGGATGTTCGCACAGTCTCAGGAGTGTGACATGAGAGCTAATGCAGAAGACGCCACCAGGCATCTACTCTGTGCAGGTTGAGACCACTTCAAGCTAACACTGAACAGATAGCAAAGAAAGTTTACTGAGAAGAAACTTTATTTAGGAAACTAGTGCACGAGAAAAACCAGTACGTGTCACTGCTTCACACCGAAATGTAGCAGCTTATCCTCTTACAACACTTTGCATGATATCTTACGAATATGTTACTACTCATTGTTGTGTGTTTTTCCTATGAAAGTCCAGCTACACGTGTCTATTTGCGCTCTTTACATGCATACAGTCTTTTCAAAATAAAGGTCCCTGTTCACAGGAAACTATTTAATTAAGTTTAGAGAAAAAACTACTTTGTTAGGTTTCTGAAAAAGATCATGGTTTTGGGTTAAGTTATCTACGGAATTGGCGTTATTTAAGTTTGGATGTTATGTGACAATTAAATCAACGTTGATCCCAACAAGACCGTCACCTGGTTAAATAAAAAACAACAACAATATAAATGCTGTCAGGAATACAATTCGAATGGGAAGAAATACTGAATTTTTACCATGCAGAGTTCAATGATAACCGCTCAACATTTAATGGTAATTTTGGAAAAAAATAGGTCCTTTACGTCCGGCTGTAGTAGACAAAGACTTGTAATTTTCAGCTTTGTCGGCCAATGACGACTTTAAAGGAGACATTCTCATTTTCAGGTTCAAACTTAGACGCGTTTTGAGTTTCTACCAGAACATGTTTACATGTTTTAAATGTTCAGAAAAAACTTTATTTCTCTCACACTGTCGGTCTGAATACAGCTGTACTGACCCTCCGTCTGAATCGCTCCGTTTTAGCGCCCGTCTCTTTAAGACACCGTCCCGAAGGAGCCCAGACAGTTTTGATACTTTCACAGTATTTATAAAAGCACCTAGAGAACCTTTAGCGGCTGCAGCGAGCTAGCTAATCAACAGCTAGTCAATATTCAGACAAATATCTGTCAAACACGGCAGAGCTCTGTACGTTTTTCTGTATTTACATGTTTTCTGGAGCTAACAACACATTTGCCATCGAGCATCTATAGCTTGGCTCAATAACTATTTTATCCCGTGAATATAAAGACGACTTCTCTCCTCATTGTCTGGTTCTTGGCTCGTTTCATTAAGTGTGCCTCTGACAGATGGCGATGAGATTCGTTTGGAGACAATCAACCATGCAGACTGTAAAAAGCGAGATTGAAGTCTTAGCTGTACGTGTTCCTCTGAGCTCTGGGTACCAGTCAACTGATGAAATCCTGATACTTAAATTAAGAGTCCAGGACTTTGGAAGTACTGAGGTCAAAGACTAAATCCCGCTATTCCCCCAAACACCAGAGAGACTGTTTCAAATAGTTTGAATTATTGAAATATTTAGATTTTTCCTGATTTCATTCATAAAGTTAGATATTAATTATATAATATGAAATGATTTTTCTGCAGGTTTCATTTAAATGCAGGAGAGTTTAAGTGATTAGCGGAACATGAGTTGCTGCTGTTGATCATCAGTTGATCAGTTGATCAGTTCTTATCTTTGTGCTGTTGAACCAACGAAACTATTTAAGAACGTCAATGTCAGAATTTATAAACTTATTTTCTGGATTTATACAAAAGAATAATCAGCAGATTACATTATTCGATAACATCAAATAATCAGTTGCATCTGTAAAGTGGAGCAGTTCTGTCAAAGAAATGAAGAACAGCTTATGAACTCGACTAAACTCAAAGTAAAATAACTGGGTCACAACTTCTACATTAAATGTTCCCATTTTATTCCCCAACATAAACAAGCATGTGCCTCTAGAGTTATTGGGTTTATTTCATTTACATAGTTTTGGTAAGTCATCTGTTTATGCATCTTATTGTCATTAAGCCTTTGGAGCGTGAAACAGTGTTCTTTGTCTGTTTATGTTGTTTGTATTTATTGCTGTAACAATGTTTTTCTTGTTCAGGTTTTTCTTCCTACAAAGCTTTCTCCGGGAGTAGAACTCTGGTGTGAAGAAATACTCGCATCCTTGCAAATAAATCCCAAATTGACAGAGGAGATAATATGAAGCACATGATCTGAGAGTCCTCGGTGGCTTCGGCCCTGAAGAGTGCTGCGACGCGCTGATGATAAACTCACTGAGCAAATTCACACAATTCACAGTCCTCTGACAGCGGCCATTTTTCAGCCGCTCTCTCCAGCATGCCATCGCGTTTCATCAATGTGTCACGTTGTTATGAAACACTTGTTCAAATATGACAATGTGATGTAAAGCAGAGCTGTTTGTAACATGTTCCCTGGGCGTTGTTTGCAGGAATAAACAAAGACGGCCACACATCACGCGTGTGGAACTAAGACGTAAATCTCTAAGCCGATTACTGTAGAACTAGGACACAGTTAATAGAGAGCAAGAAGAGCAATTACTGAGTTCAAGTGTGCACTTTTGCAATCGCACAGTTTATGTTACTGAGTAGGTTGTATATATATAATATAAATGTTGTGTGACAATGTTCTTTAAACAGACGATTGAGCCGTAATCCTCTGTGTGTTATTGCCTCACTGCTCTTATGATGATGATGCTCAATCAGGGAATCGGTTGCTTTTAAGGTAAACGCCGACTTTTATTACAGTTTTTACTTTTGGACTTTACACCACGATGAATAGCACATAAATTCATACCTATTGCTCTCTTCTTTCATTATTTACACAACTATTTCTGTCAATTTTCATGTGAACAAAACTATGAATGTCTTCCACGGGAGACTGTCTGAAAATATTGAAAGAATATCATGTCACCTGCACCCTCTCAATGAGAACCAAGCAGGTAAAACCACTTTTGATTTCCAACGTGTTCAGACGACACTTCTGTTCAAGCTTTGTACTTCTCTCTCTTTTAGCTCTGTTTTTCGTCTCCACCTCCTCCTGAGGGAAATATCTGCCTTTTTAGTTGCTAAATGCTAAGCTAGTTCACCAGCTAACTGTGTCTGCCTGCTGTTTTGCTGCTGAGCAGGTAGCGTACGGCGAGGTTTTCTCTGAAAACAGCGGCCTGCTGCTGCCAAAACAACCCTGACGAGAGCAGCGAGAGTGAAGGAAAACAGAAAGGCTTCTAGCTGTAAACCAAATGAGGTGAAACTCTAAATAAAGCTCCGCAGAGCTGAGGGAAGCTGCAGAATGAGGTGATAAATCCCGGTATTTGAGCAGTCATTTTATCCTCTGTTCATATAACAGTGTTCACTATATCGGCTTTAAAGCACTGAGCAGCTCCTTCTAAAGAAAGCCTATTAAGAATAAGAGGAAACTCATCTCTGATGCATGTTCACGTAAAACAATCTGCTCAAAATTCATTCTAATCGCTCGCTTTACAGAAACTTTGTGCAGTTATTGCGTTAACTATTTGGGTTTATTTCACAGTTCATTAGCTGTTCTCTACTGTTACTGTTACACATTGAATATAATATGAAATATCCATCAAATACAGACTTTACTCAAAGATGAAAAGAGGTTTGTTTAGGAAAAAAGGCTTAAAGTTAAAAAAGAATACTTTTCTATTCAGTAAACTTTAACTGTACTTTAAAACAGTTGTTCACTTCAGTTCTTCAAATGTCATCACATGGATTTGAAGTGTGAACTGTATAAAATATCTGTAACTGTGATCTACTGTGTGTGTAACCTCCTTTATCTGGATGAGAGTCGTTTTGTCACGCGTCTGTGTTGTTTGATATTCATGTAGCAGCTAATTAAAGGTACTGCCACACACACACACACACACACACACACACACACACACACACACACACTAAGTCACCTAGCAGGACATTTCCACTGTTGTTTGTGTCATTGCTGATGTATGCAGCGGTGGAAGAAGTAATTTGATCTTTCAGTTTAGTAAAAATAGTGAAACCACAGTGGAAAAAACTGTTACGAGTAAAAGTCCTGCATTTAAAATTTGTCTTGAGTTAAAGTACAAAAGTATTTTGCATCAAAATATACTTAAAGTAACAAAAATGAAAGTATTTTGCAGAAAAGTCCATTTCAGAACATTATTATTATTATTCTTTGAATAATACAGCTGCTAAATGCGGGCCTAATTTTATTTTATTTATTTATATTTTTCAAATTATACTGCTTGGCAGCTTGTATATTTGTCCTTGAGAAGTTTTCTTTGATTATATTTTGTATAATTCATCTGAACCTGCAGAGTAACTTCACTTACCAAATAAACTGCAATATGGTAAAAAAAAAAAGTACAATATTTGCCTCTGCGATGTAGTGGAGTAAAGTATTATATTGAGTATTTGTAGTTTAGAAAAAAGTGTGAATGGGAATTTGCAAACACATACACACACACACACACACACACACACACACACACACAGTCTCCTGTCTCACTCTCTGCCGGGTCAAAGGGAGAACATTCCTGAAGAACAACACAGAGACACCGACACAAACCGGGGGGCTGAATACCTGAAGGAGAGGAAGCCGTGTCCCTGAACGCAGCGCTTTGATCTGTTAATATAAGTCACATTGTAGGGGGAGACATTGAAGGCAACACACTGTTATTAGTTGTGATCATATTTAGCTCCTCCTTTACCAGCTGTGATATTAGAGCTGACAAGATGAGTTGATTCATCGATTAGTCAATAAACAGGAAGTTAATTTAATATATTGATAATCGACTGATGGTTTCAGTCCTTTATAGGATTCATTTCCTGGTTCCAGCCTCTTTTCTTTTTCATATATATAACAGTTAACTGAGTACTCATTAAGCACTGGTGGAAAGTACTCAAGTACATTTACTTAAATGCAATCTTGAGGTACTTTAACTTTACTTGAGTATTTCAACTATATGCTACTTTACACTACTAATCACACATCACAGAAAGAGTTTACTCCAGCTTTACCAATGATATAATGTATATAATAAGAGACCATTCTGCCCAACAAGTACTTTTAATACTTTAAGTATATAATGCTGTTAATACTACTCCTAATTCAGAGGAATCTTGTGTACTTTTACTTGTAGCAGAGTAGTTCTGCACTTTTACCTGAGAAAAACATCTGAGTAACTACCTCTTCCACCACTGGCATTAAGGCATTGATCAGTATTTCTTCTTCTTATGTTAACACATAATCAATTATGTATTAATTATGTAAACAATAAGATACATTATCTTGGAAGGGGGGGAGAGGGGCTTTAATGTGTGCAAACTCCAGCCAGTGGTTTCTAAATAAATCCTGCAGGATGCCAGTTCATCATGACAACCAACTTTTCCTTTCTTCTGCCAGCCTCCTGCAGGATCGCACTGCTGCCTCCCACACCAGACCAGACACAGCGGCGGCTTCGTGAGACCACCGAATAAAACACGCAGCGCTCGTTTTCCTCACTTTTACCTTTTCTTTCCTCGTTCTGTTCTTTTCCATCCTGCTCTCGGCTAAATCCGGCAGCGACAAACGTTCATCCCAGTGAGGACAGGAAAAAACACACCATCCAGAAAATAAAAGCAGAATACGAGCCTCCACCGCAGTACTGTAGTTTATCCGCTTTGACTTGATCGATACGATGGGGGGACTTGTCCGCTACGGAGAGATCCTGCTCACTTTTTCCTGGAGGAAGTGAATCCAGAGTATGTGCGCCATGTTCCCACAGCCGAGCTTCTCCTCCCCATAGCGGAGCGTTTGTCCGGTGAGGGAGGCGGGGATCCGGTCGGCTCCACGGCCTTCAGCCTTCAGCAAGGTTTCAATTACTCCTCATGACATCAGAGAGGAGTTGAGTTACCTGACAGATATTCATTACAGCGGGCCTGTTACTCACTGCTGCAGACACACACACACACAGATAGATAGCGCCATTAATACCGCAAGGGGACATGTTTTCGCTACAGTAGCAATTATGAAATTAATTAATGATTAAAAAATATTAAATATTAAAATGCAAATATCAAATGCACAATATATACAACGACATAGAATCATATTAAATGAACTAACTAAACAGAAGTACAAATATTCAACCAAACAACAAACAAAGAAGTAACAGTGTTTTAGTTTAGTGATTAGTTATGTGTTAGTTATGTGTGGTGGGTTAAGTGATGATGCTTTTTGTGGGTTTTTCTTGTGGAATCAAAGAGCACAGTTTATGTGTTTTTTTTACTTTTACTTAGTCAAACAAACAAACACCAACAAGACAATACATAATTAAACACGTGTAACTTAAATGGCAGGAAACAAATAGTGTTTTTAAGAATTTATACATTTTTTATAAATTAATCAACATTTTGAGTTGATTTTGAGACTTGTTGGAAAGATTGATCCCACTCTGGTGTTTATTAGTGACTTAGTGAGCTTACAGTCTTTATGCTAAACAAGGCTAATCAGCTAGCTTCATATTTACAGTACAAACATCACACATAATACATACGAAAACCCAAGTGTAAAAACAACAATTTGCTGTTTTACAAGCCAGGATAGTTGGCCACTCATCCCAGTCTTTATGCTAAGCTAGGCTAACTGGCAAGCTTTTTATTACTATGCAGACATCATACACAGTGCGTAAAAACAACAATTTGCCATTTATGAGTCAGGCTAGTGCTGAGCTAAGCTAACCTGCTATAGCTTCATATCCAGCATACAGACCCAACGTGTTGTTGATTTACTCATCTCACTCTCAGCCAGAAAGCAAAATCCCAAAATATCAAACTATTCTTTTTAAGTCGTACAGTGTTCTTGCATCATAAACCAAATATTTCACCAAGTGTCTTATGTACAGATATTTACATAACTGTTTTTCACACTTTAGCTTTGCTAATAACATCATTTGTATTTATATACAACTCATACAACACAGTAGCCTACAAATATTCACAAATAGGGCTTTTAACAGTGGAGACAACTGACGTATTACTGCATAAAAAGGTTGGTAAACTCATGATCTCAAGGCAAAGTTACACTGATATCAAACTCACAGACCCTTTTCATGGCAGACATTTAGACATTTAGTCGAGTCTACAGCCATATTCAATGCTAATGTCAACATGCTAATAACAAAGCTAACATACCAATGTTTAGCAGGTGATGTTTACCATGTTCACCATTTTGGTTTAGCATGTTAGCGTGCTGATATTTGCTAATTAGCTCTGAATAAAAAGCACAACTGAGGCCGATGGTAATGTCATTGGTTTTGGAGAAAGTCTTCAAACCACATATGTCAACCTCATGTTGGCACAAGAGGAAAAAGTTAGTGGATGATTAAAATCGGTAGGATTCATCCTCTGGGGACCATGAATGTCTGTATCAAATTTCATGTCAATTCATCCAGTGTTTGTTGAGATATTCCCGACAACCATCACTAGAGTTAAGCTAACAAGGAAGCACAGATATAACTAGTCACTGTAATGGTGCCTCAGTTGTATTCAGTGTCCCGGGAGGTTATTCCAGTAAGCTAGCATGCATAATAGCAGCGCTCTTGAACTGGCACACCTGAATGAACTAATATTAAAGTCATACCTGTGCTGTTGCTTTTAAGACACGTCAAAATATCTGCTGTGAAAAGGGGTTTGTTATTCTTGAGGGAAAAGTTTCTTCCAACAATTCGGTCAAAACTGAGTTCTATTACGATTCTGATGTAGACGATATAAACACGTTATATTACAATATTATACGGAGACCCAAAGTGTTCAATATTAAGTAAATCGATTATTATATGACGCAGATAAAAACATGTTGTATGATCATGGAAAGTTTTAAAACTCAGCTCTTCATCAAGATTTGTTTACAATTTGTTGCAGGTCATTTTTATTACAACGTAGCAGTTTTTAGGTATTGTATTTATAAACTTTCTGTTTCGTCTGTTTGTTTTTTGTGATCTTGTTGGAAATAAGAGTTAACAAAAATATGTTCCTTGGAATGGTGTTGTTTGTTGGTCCATGAATAAATGAAATCAGACTAAACTTAAAATGATCTGTCTGGTCATTGAAAACAAATTAATATCTAGTCACACTAACAGCTGACCCACGTGCATCCTGACCCTGTGTTCTGGTCCTGTTCTGGTTGAGTCTGGCCCGGACCACCCTGAGACACAGTTTGTGGAGCCGGACGGTTCCGTCTTTCCTCTTCGCTCTCCTCACGTTTGGCCTCCTGACCTTCAGTGTGACGGCCTGTAGATGGCGCTGCTCCTCCGTGTCTGCTCGGCTCCTCTGGTCCTCCTGAGGAAGCTCTGCTCTCACTAGAACTGCTGTACAGCTGTGCAACAAAGAAGAAGAAACGGTTGTTTTATCATGCCGTCACTTTAACTTTCTGAGGTATTTGTACTTGCGTAGTTCCATTTAATGTTACTTTATACTTACATTTCAGAAGGACATATTGTACGTTTTACTCCACTACATTTATTTGACGCCTATAGTTACTTTGCAGACTAAGCTTTTACATGATACGATTTTTAAAAAACTTCTCAGATGTTTAATTTTAAAACATTTTCAAGGCCCAAAGAGGCAAAAGGAGCGAATATATTTTCTTTATTTTTTTGGAGAAAAATGTATGTAAATGTGAACTTTATTTTTTCTTCTTCGCTCTCACATTACCAATAATTGGAGGGTTCCCAGGTTGGGAACCATTGGACCAGTGGTTCTCATGACCCCTCAGATTTATCTGGTGACCCTCTGGAGGGGCCCCACTCCTAGATTCGAAACCACTGGACTGAACTAACTGTATATAAAGTATTTTAATGAAAATACTTTGCTTACTTTAATAGATCATTTGAATGAAGTTTTTTTCACTTGCAATTGATTTATATTTATACATTGTCGTATTGGTATCTTTACTTCTGTAAAGGATCCCAGTACATCTTCAATCACAGACATACATCCACAACTGTCTCTGCATACTTACATCTTTCCTGCCGTGCAGTCTTGTGTCAGGAAGCAGGATTGAGACACACGTCCCAGCAGAATAGTCTGTACTTCGGTCAGTTGTCTCTGTTTAGCCAAAGACTGGAATACTCTGGTGAGGACAGACCAACACGTCAGAGACCAACAGACACAAAAAAGAGAGAGACCATGTGTGCAAACATGAGATTATGATAATGTCCAAGGCCGGCAAATCAGTTCTGTGCAGATTGAGAGAACCCACACACCTTATGTAACCGTGTGACTGTGAGCGTATGTGTGCACTGCTTGTGGCCTACTTCTGTGTTATGACCCATCGCACCACGTCTGTCTGTCTCGCACAGAAATAAAGGTGAGTGCACCGGTATCACCATGTCTGTATAAACTCTGCAAATAGCCCCGTAAATATTTACTGTAGACATGATGTGACACACACACCCCCATGTCGCTGAATATCATCCTGATCAGGCGCTCCTGCCAAAGAAATACTCCACACTACTACATTTCCATTGTAAATGCAAATCTTTTGCTACGTTTACGCCCAGCGTCCACACTACCTTTGAGTCTTAAACCCCCAAATACAGAGGGGTTTGAAAACACTACCGACAGCGGGCTGCCACAGGGTTGCCTCTTATAGTGCATTGTAACTCAATTTGAAAAATAAAACTTGGGGGTTTTTTCAACAAAATGTATTTGTTGAAATGGATAGAGGAAGATTTTAGAAGATCTTAAGTATCAAGCACAACCTTTTATTATTAAAGAGAACTGTAAAACTGTCGTGTTTTCTGTAATGAAGCCACCAGTCTACTTCCTGTTTACACCTTCACCCACGTGCCCGGTGTACGTGAATACTCGTGTGATTTCAGACGTGCAAGTATGGACGTCAATAACTGCTAAAACGATGCTGAAACTCACGTGTGGACGGAGATTGTTTTTGTTTTAAAACCCCAGTTTTAAACGTATTAGTGTGGACATATAGCCTCATAATGCGAACAAAAAAAATCTGAGTTCTTCGTATGATTGGTGTTGATTGTCTTTGTT
>NW_022280117.1:695455-706745 GCF_004355925.1 Anarrhichthys ocellatus
TGTGAATACAGAGAGCTAAATGTTGATTATTTAGCTGAAAACACTTGTGCAGATCTCATTTAAATTCGCCAATCAACCATAATATTTCATGGATTGTTTTGGAAGTGAACTGACGTTACTTAATCCAATTTGTTCTTCATAATAAAACGTCATGCAGAAGCATTTCTTCAGAAGAGAGCTCACACATGCACAGGTGAAGGTGATGCAGTGATGATGAGACCAAACTGTTATCTGTCAAAATAAATAAATAAATGCATTTCACATCAACAACAAAAAAAAAAGTGAGTTTGTTCACATCAAACATCTGCAAATGTCCCACTTAATATTTAACAAATGTGTGATGCACAGTAACACAAGTTAAATGTATGTTTCGGCGATGCAAGCAGTCGAACAAGGTGGTCACAAAGATCAGCTGACGACACATGACATGATCCCACATGAACACAGATCGACATGAGGACAGAAACAAAGTGGGAATTCCCTGTGTTGGGTCTGAGCGCGGACGCACAACTCATTACAACATACTGTGTTAATGACGATGATAACGAGGGTTTCTATCGTCTCCATAACCACTCTGTTCAATCATTACCGCACGTCAGGTACGGTTAACTTATTATATGATACAGTTTATGATATGATAACATTAAAAATGGATTAAGTTTAGTAGTCGCTGCTTATTTAAAATGAGCCCCGAGGTCAACATCCATGTTGGTCACCTGAAAACTGTTGGAAATGAAGCCTGCACATTGCAATTTGGGGACAAACTACATAAAAGCAGGAGGATGATATCCGTCTACCGTCACGGGAAGACAATATTCTACAAGGGGGAATGACAGAGAAACAAAATACACAGAAGAGAGGAGGGGAGACGCTTTAATCCTCAAACTGGACGGTGTTGTCGTTTAGCAGGACATGCCAGCGCTCTATCTTCTTGTCTTTGTTCTTGAGGCATTCGTACCAGTGCTTCAAACACTCTCCTTTAGCCTGGATGCCCAGCTGACATCCTCCTGGAGGCAGACAGGAAAGTAAGCATTCATACATTAACAAGATGAAGAGTCCACGTACACGTTAGCAGCTCTGTGAGGATGTCAACATGCTAACATGCTCACAATGACAATGCTTCTATGGCTATATTTAGAAGGTATAATGTTTATCATGTTCACCGTCTTTTAGCGCGTTATGCTAACATGTTCTGATTAGCACCAAACACAGTCAAGGCTGATGGGAGTGTCATTAGTTATTGCAGGTGTTTAGTCAAAAACCAATAATACAAAGTCAATTAATGGCAAGACATTTCACACAATTGTGAACCTCATGGTGGCGCAAGAAGAAAACTTAGGATCACCAAAGTTCTTAGGATTCATCCTCTGGGCACCATGAATATATGTACCAAATTGCATCGCAATCCATCAAACAGTTGTTGAGTTATTTCAGTCTGGACTGAAGCAGTGGATCGACCAACCAGAAGACATTTCCATCCCTAGAGACGACACATTGGATGAAGGGACGGACGAGGAAATGCGATGACATAACACACTTACCAATGAAATCATTGGATTTCCCCATGTCGTAGTCCCAGACTGAGATGTCAAGGGTTTTCTTGGCTAACTCGCCGTGCTTTATTTCATAACCAAACTCCTGAAACACAGTAACGAATCATGAAATGTGACACTGACATCCGGGTGAGAAGAAGACGGTGAAGTAGAGAAAGAGCTGACCTCGTTAAACTCCGGATTGAGGGTCTTCTTTTTTATCTGTGTCTTGTTTTTAGCTTTCTTCCCCATATCTGGTTTCAGACATCTGCAGCACAAAAATAAAATAACGTATTTTTAAAAATTTTTAAAAAACAAACAAGTAACATTTGACACTTTTAAATTTTATATTGATAGTTCAACAATTTGGTAAACATGCTTATTAACTTGGTAATAACCTTTTTACAAAGTTCATAGGCCACTTAGTCTGCAAAGTAACTTAGCTTTGTTCCACTGAGTTAAATCTAACTTTCTTGTGAAAACTCAAAATAAAATAACAGAAATGTGCTGAAGTGTCTCTACAAACTTTCTTGCAGAGAGTTAAATGAGAAGATTGATTCCATTCTCAAGTTTGTCCGTTACACGTGAAGCTAAAGCCAAGAGATGGCTAGCTTAGCTTAGCATAAAGACTGGAAACAGGGGGAAATAGCTAGCCTGTCTCTGTCCAAAGTTTTTTTTAAATGCCTCCAGAGCCAGGCTAGCTGTTTCCCCCTATTTCCAGTGTTTGTGCTAAGCTAAGCTAACCCTCTCCTGGCTTTAGTTAAACAGACCATCTTGCAATAAAGCGAATAAGTGCATTTCCCTAAAATTGTTTTGTTTTGTGTTAACCATAATCTGGAGGATTCAGCGCGTACATTTTGACAAACGGGTCGGAGTATCCGTTGGAGTCCATGGCGGCCAGGTGAGCGCAGCGGACGACGCCCACGATCAGACGACCCTGCTGGCTGCTGTACGTCAGCGACACCAGGATGCGACCCCTCTCCTCTGAATCCTCACCCTCCTTCAGCTGCACACACACACACACACACACATAAATATACACGTAACATATCGCACACATGCACACAAAGCAACAGTATTTAATTTCACTGATCCGGATGCTCCTTTGCCCTCTGCACATATCTGGAGGGATTACACAGTGATTATCATAATATCTACTAATGCAGGATAATGTACGTGCTTAAGGACAAAATGGTCTACATTTATATCATCATGCAGTATGAATATAACTCCAGAACCAACAATACATTCGTCAGTCTCTTAAATACTTTCGTACTTCCTGTCTCTAGTTCTACAGAAGATGAGCCGTTAATATTAATTTTTTCTTCAGTAAAACAACTGCTCACTGTACTTTTAATCACACAAAACAGGAGGAAACAGTGCATTTGTTGGGGAAACGGTGAATATTTTAATGATATTGATGAAGAAGTTTAATGTGGATCCATCACGTCTGATCGGTGCCTCCCTACAGTATGTCCACGACACAGAGGACGAAGACGTATCACACCGTTGTCTGTTTTGGTCTGAGAATACAATCAGACTTATCCTTTAATCTGTTCTCCCTTTGATATAAACAAACTAAAGCTGACGTCTTTGAATACAGTCAAACAATATCCAATAAAGTCCATGAGAGGGTCTTACGTCTTCCTCATAGAGAGCCATGCCACGGGCCGACCCCCCAACAGCCTTCTTCACCTGTATGGAGAATAAACCAGCATCATCATCATCATCACGAGCACTGTGATACTTACTTAGTCTCTGTACACATTAGATCAAAGAGGCAAGAACATGTGATTATTCACTTTCTTGCTTCATATCTGTACGGTAAATATTAAGCTACAGTCGGCAGCTAATTAGCTTAGCATAAAGACTGAAAAATTTGGGTTTGAATTTGTCAGGTTTTTGAAAGAACTGAGCCTTTAATTTAAATATGATGTATTTCACAGTACGTTCATGAACAATAGGAGGTGTCAGCGTCGTTCTCAGACTCACCGGGATCACTCGCTCTAAACAAACACTGAAGTTCTTCTTCTGGTTAAACTTCAGTTTCTTCAGAGCGACTCGCGTCTCTCCGATGAATTCATTGTGTCCAAACTTGTCCTCGTCACTCACTGAGAGCCTGAAGACAGACAAGTGTGCCTCGTGAAACTCTTTCATGCAACCGGTCCAACATTGCAGCTGGAGGAAGGTTGAGGTTGTTCTTACCGGAGAGTTTTGCGTGACATTTCATCATCAGTGATGCCGTGGTAGACCAGAGTCTCGTTCCACACAGGGTTCAGAGTGGTTTTAAGAGTCTTGGTGCGAAGCTTGTTGGACTGAGAGCAGATGAATTAAAAAAAATGATTATTACAGTTTTAAAAAGAAGACGTATGGCGGCACACTTGACGTTTTAATTATGGTGATTGTACCTTACTGGCTCCCGGTAAGAGGTGCAGCTTCACATACGGGTCAGCAAGTCCGTTTGAGTCCATCGGCTTTAACCCCTGAGAGACGTCAAGACACATGATGGTGAGAGTCAGCGTGAGATGAAGTGTTCAAAGCGTGGACGCGTCTCCCTAAATGTTTGCACACATTAGACGTTCTTATATATTCCACATATTTTATTGTTCGAATGCAAACGTTTCTCCAAATCTCATTTACACTTATTGGATACACCTTGTTTTGTTTTGTCTCGTCTCATCTTGTCTTTTATTGTCCCGTCTTATCTTGCCTTGTCTTGTCTTATCTTTCCTTGTCTCGTTTTTTCTTGTCATTTCACGTCTTCAAATGTCTTGTCCCATCTTATTTGTCTTGTCTTATCTTGTCTTTTCTCGTCTCGTCTCATCTCACATCTCGTCTCTTCTTCTTTTGTCATTTCTTGTCTGGTCTTCTCTTGTCTTGTTCCATCTTTCATTGGCTCGTCTTGACATTCCCATCCTGTCTTGTTTTGTCTCGTCTCTTCTTCTTTTGTCATTTCTTGTCTGGTCTTCTCTTGTCTTGTTCCATCTTTCATTGGCTCGTCTTGACATTCCCATTCTGTCTTGTTTTGTCTCGTCTCTTCTTCTTCTGTCATTTCTTGTCTGGTCTTCTCTTGTCTTGTTCCATCTTTCATTGGCTTGTCTTGACATTCCCATCCTGTCTTGTTTTGTCTCGTCTCTTCTTCTTTTGTCATTTCTTGTGAAGTGTTTTCTTGTCTTGTCCCATCTTCTCGTCTTGTCTTGTTCCATCTTTCATTGGCTCGTCGTGACATTCCCATCTTGTCCTAACGTACTTTGTCATTAGTTGTCTTATTCATTTTGTTTTTGTCTCATTTTCTCCCATCTTGTCTTGTCCAGTCTCCTTACGTCTAGTCCAATCTAATTTTGTCTTATTCCATTTAGTTTTGTCTCATTTTGTCCCATCTCGTCTCGTCTCGTGTACATGTCTTTACCTTAGCTTTAACGACACAGCAGTGCAGAGCGTGGGTCTCCTGGTCGTACAGGAGACTGAACTCCAGAGATCCCAGAGTGGCTGCAAGAATCAATAAACGCAGGAACACGTCAAACAGACATCTGATCTGTTAGAAAAAACAATTTCCCTCTGAAGCAGATAAACATTGATTTGTTACTCTGCATCGCTCCTCTGGGAATTCCATTCACAGCTTCAGGCCCAATTTATATTATTCACAGAGATAGAAACGAGTGAAAAAGTAAACATCAGGGACCGGTAAAGACAGTTCTGTAAAGCAGCTGTGTGGTTTAAGAGGAGGAGTCAGTCTCACTGGCGTCATCTGAGTCGTAGTCGTCGTCCTCCTCCTCTGTTCGATCCGGTGGGGGTCTTTGGGGGGCGGTGTTGTTGACCGGTGGATTCATTCTGGTTGCAGGAACATGTGATGAAATGGAGCTGGAGACAACAGGTTGTCTTTTTGCCTCCACAGCTGGAGGGGACACTGTCTCTTCCCTCTCCGGGCATTTGTTTTCCACAACTGCAGCAGGAGCAAATTAATTCTGTCTGAAACATCTTTGAACACGTCGTTATTGATGGTAAATCTTTTGAACGTTGGGTTTATTCATAGACGGGGCGGCGTTACTTTACCTGAGGCGGGGACGACCTGCTGTGCGTTTGCTCGAGGTGGTTTGGAGGCTGACATGTGTCTCTCGGTCTTCATTACCACCGCTGGACAGGACGCACTCTCATTATGGCTGTCAGCTGTTGCTCTCGCTGTCTGCTCCCATTGTTCTGATCCACAGGACGGCTGCTGCTGCGTCTCTGAGGGGACGAAATAAGAATATCACTAACACCACAACACTGTTGGTGCTACAGCCACAGCAGTGAGGGAAGAAGTACTCAGATTATTTTACTGTAGTTAAAGTAGAAATACTACAGTGTGGAAATACCCTGTTACAGGTAAAAGTCCGGCATTCAAGTAAAGTACCGTATCCCTGATGATGTGTTGGGGGTTCCTGTGGTCCATCGTGGCCTCCCGGACCAGAACTGTTCTCGATGCTGGACTGTCGAGATCCGGACAGATGGAGGGGGGCAGGCAGACTCTGCTGGACTCTTCCCTTGAAGAACCAAGCTCCTGAACGCTTCTGTACCTGCAGGAACACACAGTGAACACATGAATGCCTGACCTCAAGAGGACAATAAAGAAAGCAAAGACGCGGCGATGTTGTGCAGTCACATCCCCAGTTGATATTCGGCTAACTTGTCAACAATATTACACATCCAGCAGACACATAATAATTTCAGCTTTAATATGGAGTCATGTTTCTGGCCACCTGAGGAATGTAAGTCCAATATCCGTTTCAAGATATTTGTCTCTTTAGCTGCTAAATGCTCCACTATGTTCACCAGCTTGTTGCTGACTTTGTCGGTCCGCTGTTTGTTTGGAACCAGCTGGAAACGACACGGATGAGAGCAATGAGAACTAAAAGTTGTGGGCTGTTAAACCAAAACAACGAGCTGAAAGAGGCTAAAATGCTCAGTAGAGCTGAAAAGACCTGCAAGAAATCTTTGTTCGTTACTACAAGACCCTCTTTCACATTACATATGGTCATTTGATTCATTTTTAACACAGAAATATTGATTAGTGCAGCTTTAAAACGGCTAAAATCAACATTTTTATGCTAACGATGTATCAAATGAGGGTGTGAAAGACGTCTCTGGTTCTCTCTCACTGCTCTCGTAGCAGATTGACAAATGTATAGACTAGCTGGTGAACATAGTGGATCATTTATCAGCTAAAGAGACAGATATTTCCCTCAGGAGGTGGTGGACACCAAAAAGACTTACACGGTGATGATGTGTCACTGTTTTCTGCTGGCCCCAAGTCGCCCAAAAACAATCTGTTATTGAAGATGTATTTAACGTATAATGGAAGAAACAAAGCATTTGTCACATGAAAACAAATTAAATGAGCTGTTGTCTTTGACCATATCTACTTCCAACGTGTTAGCTTCTAGTGGCCGATAACGGAACTGCAGCTTGAGAAGAAGTCTTTCTATCTACCTTGTAAATGGAGTAATTAAAGTGGTCCGTGTTCATTTGTGTAATAATTTGTGAACATCTATAAATTCACAAAAAAATATAGACTGAATAATGTGTTTGATTTCTCTGTTTATTTCTTCACTCCTTAATTCTGTGAGACGGACTTGACCACTTTGTATGTCGCAGCATTACTTTATTCTGTGTATGACTGACAGGAGAGAGCATTTATTTAAAGAGTCTGGGCTCCCCGAGGCAGAGACCTCAACAAAACTGCAGCGCCATCATCAAAACAGCATTGTATAACTGCATCAGGGAGGAAAACAGAAAGCAGACCTTATTCTTCATGTTTCATATTCATCAAAATATGAAAAACTGTATATTTTTTAAGAATTAAAAAAGCGTTGAAAATAAATCATTTTGGGGATTTTGAGAAGGTGTCAATGGAAGGTAATTTTCCGGGTCACTGGACAGTGAAATGCAATTCTGTGCTAAAAAGACGAGTCTAAAAGCCAGACAGTGGCTCATATCACGAGGAAAACCCCTGTTCTGCCGGCGGATGAACGACATAATGGCATAAATTGAACCCTTGATTTTATCAAACCCACTCTGTTCTTCATCTTTCCTCATCCTCTCACCTCTTGCTGCTCATTGCAGATTCTGCACAGCCACATAGGACTCGTCCTGCTGTTGCTATAAATCCCACATTTGCTGCACATGTGCTGCAAAGAGGCAAACACATACATTAGAGACCAGAGGAGGAAGTATTCAGACAATCATTAAAGAGCCCAAAGTGACACATTCACCATGTTTGTTTTGTCCAACCAACAGTCCAAACCTCAACATTAAAACTAATTATTACAATTATCAACATTATTAGAAGTAAAAGCAGCAAATCTGGAACCATGAAATGTTTTTGCATGAAAAATGACTCAAACGTTCAAAATAGTTACCAATTAGTTTGGTAATTGTTTCAGATGTACTGGTTATCAAAGCCGGGAGATTGTGTGTTCGGTAGAGTGTGTGTGTGTGTGTGTGTGTGTGTGTGTGTGCATCCCTTTGTCTGTCCGTCTGTCCACAGCTAATCTCACAAACAATCCATCAGCATGATAGTTGTGCTGATGTGTGACTGTATGCTCGTCGGCCTGTTGTGGTGATTCACTATTTTATTGACCGTTTTATATCGTTATTGACTGCTGACGCCTCACTCCTCTCTAACCGGCCGGATAGAGGGGCCGAGAGTGATCAACAGCTGCTTCAGTTTGGACTCTTGTTTCTATATTTGGAATTGTTCCTCTCTTGATTTAAACGCCAAGATAAAAGATAAAGAAATCGGCATGCATGTTTGCATGTATGTACAACTATCAATTAGAAAATGGTGAAAATCTTAATTTGTAAAGTAACTACTTACTAAAGGTGTCAGAAGTGTCCTTCTGTATTGTGGCATTAAAGGAAAATACTCAAATACAAGTACCTCAAATTTGTACTTGATTAAATGTACTTAGTTACATTCCACCACTGCATAAGACACACACACACACACACACACACACACACAGATAAATCTTTCTGCAAGATTTAGATCTCGATAGCAGGTGCAAAGAACACATACATAAAGTATATTTTACAGTTCAGATTGCATTCATCTCTCCATAGTCATTGAGAGCAACAAGAAGCAGAATGTGAGGCATGAGACCAGGAGATGCAGAGTGAATGTCAGAGAGAGTTAGCATCCGGCCCAGTGGGCGCTTATCGCCATAGGAAACCTCTCTGGATATTCACTACGGGAAATACAGGATGCAGAAAATCCTGAGACGTCCTCACATGCTCTGGGGACTTTTCTTTCCTCGTTGAAGCAGAGAGAATACAGATATCCACCTACTTTATTGCACTGCACACAGAGGACAGCTGTGACCCCCTGTGGTCCAAATGACGCCCCACACAGCAGACAGTGGGACTGCCCGTCACCACACGCCGTCTTCTTGATCTTATGCAGGCGACTGGAGAGACGCCTGAGAACAACATGCAAACAAATGTAAAAACACAAACTTGGCACAAGTTTTACACACAAAAATCATCCAACTCAGTGAGCATCTGTGTTCAGTTGACTGATGTGATTATGTGGAAACAGAGACAACAGTTTTCCATCTCACTCAATCCTCTCGTGCTCCGTGGCCTCCATCATGGCCGCACGAGCCAGTACACTGTTGATGATCTCCTTCTCCTCATCCGTGAGCTCCTCCCCTGGGGGGCCGCCAGACATGTTCATCGTCCACCCGATCCTGAAACCCAAAACACATGCACACACACACACACACACACACACACACACACACACACACACAGAAATAGACACACAGAGTATAAGTGGCATGAAAAGTAAAAACAGCAGCTCAGACAAAAAAAAAAGGGCCACTATTTCCAAAAAGTGCATCACTAAGGAGAGCGAGACACTGAAGTCTGAGGACAGGAGCACAGCTGGAAACATTTTGGACTTAAAGCAACGCTGAGTGACTGCAAACATTGTCACAAACAATAGCTCACAAGTGGGTTACATGATGGCTGATCATAATAATGCACCGGTTTTGTCTGGCTTCCCTACTTTTTACATGAATTTCATACATTTTTAATGTTTAATGCTCTTGAGAAGTGATTTATTTAAACGTGTAAACCTACTCTGAGCAGATAAGACTGAGATATGGTATTCAGATTTTTTAATTACCTTTTTATTTCATGATTTTAAAAAGCAGTCGACATAAACAAATTTCCAAAATGTCCCTCTCTGATCCTTCAAGTTCTGCCGGTCGTTTGGAAAGCTTCCAGAAACTGCCTGCAACGTTTTAACTGACAGAGCGGAGGCCGGTGAAAATCAAATGAAGTCAGCTTGTGTTGCTGTTTTTTCCCCTCAAATGTGTCAGTTTGACATTTTTGTGGCTTCCCGTGATGAGCAGGAACATGCACGAGACAATTATTGTATCAGGAACTGAGCTTGTGGCTTCACCAGATGATGCAGATGATCTGTTCTATGATCATGGCTTTATTTAGTGAACATCAAGCTCAAAATATTACACCAAAACACGGCTATTATTACACCTCTGTTTTAAGTGCATTTTACACTAGTACATCAGCTAATGACAGACTTTATTCAACCCTTAACAATAACTAATAACTAAGTGTTTTACTGCCCTCTCTGCTTTAAAGTTGAACTCTGTTGTAACAGACCACACCCAGCAGTGATGTCACTGTGTACTGACACACCCCAGAGGACACTTATACATCACTGCAGCCACATGAGGAGTTGAGCCACTGGATGTCAGTAAGAACAAGAAGTTTAGCTGCTGTTAAGTTGCTTTTAAAGCAATATGCATCAATCATTTATATTACTTATAGATAATCGAAGAAGATAGAGAATGAAGAAAAGATAATTGTGGGAATTTGCATTTTCTTGAATAGTTTCTACAGCAAATATTCTGTGCTGCATCACCACAACATAATTCTACTGTGTGCACCAAACACTCGTCATCCATTTGGTGTTTTGAGAAACACAAGCCTGTGTGCACCTATTTTGCAAGAGATTTACGTTGTGAGAGATTTGATCATGGTGATTTGTTGGATGCATGATTGTAAAGCACAGCCCTGCAGGCTACAGATAGAACATGAAAAGCTGCTCTGCTGCTTTGAGATGGTAGTGAGGGTTTAATCTACCTGCATCCTGCACATTATGGACCAAAGCTCTTGAAACGCTACGATTAGCACTTTCTATTGTCTTCATAAATGAAGGTTGTGACCTCTTTGTGATCCTCAGTGTCATGTAGATGTGATTAATGGTCTTAAATGCCTTCTTATTGATGTGTGTTTGATCAGTTTTCGATCCATGTGCCGCACGAGCGACATATGGATCGAAAGATGTGACGATGTCAGCAAGAAGTCATTTGTGGGGTTTTGAGTAAAAGACTTGGATGGTTAGTCAGATCATTTTGGTATAAATATTCATGTTGCCCACAACTGTTATACCTAGCGCCGTCATTGGGTGAAAATGTTAATTTCTCCATGACAGAATATTTGCAGAAATATCTACATTCACATCAGCTTCGTAATAATTAACAAATGTTAGCATGCTAACACGCTAAACTAAGAAGGTAAACATCGTAAACATTAAATATGCGAAACATTCCGAGCATGTTAGCAGGCATATGTTAGCATTTAGCACAAAGCACAGCTGTGCCAAAGTACAGCCCAGGCGCCAACCTCCATTTCTGAAAATCAAAACCGATGCTTCATGTGTTAAAGCTGCATTCTCTCTAGTGTCCACC
>NW_022280117.1:716745-729427 GCF_004355925.1 Anarrhichthys ocellatus
AGAGAATGCAGCTTTAACACATGAAGCATCGGCTTCACTCTTCAGAACCAGAGGTTGCTGCCCGATTAAAACAAAACAGAAACATATTGCTGCTGGAGTTGTGTGTCAGACATTCACGCCCTGAGGCCGCTGACAGAATATCCAGGTCATGGAGAGGAGACATCCCCACATAGCAGCATATAATAGTGTCACAGTGGTTTTCTGTTTACAGCTGTGTTTCCGTGACGCACACACATCTGCCCTCACCCTCTCTGACTGTGAACAATTCATGAGTTCCTGTGATATACAGCTAATCAAACACTCGGGGCCACAGCGGGTTTGTGCAGCACATCTGCCGTTCCCGCTGCGCTGAGAGAATTCCCGAGTGCTGGAAAACAATAATGCCTCAGCTGCAGATCTGAGGAGGAGGAAAAAAGTCAATTACTGTACATTTCAACCGTTCAAATTGCTAAACGCTCGACTGAATGAGCTCATGGTGAATGGTCCTTACTGGAAGTAATGGGAAAATGGGAAATTCATGAATTTCAATTGATTGCTTTGATGGATTAGATCAACTTGAACCCAAACGTTTTTATGACTAAAGAGGCAATTTCACCCACTTAAACTGCACAGGTGCCTTTATGAAATCTACCAATAATTATAAAACCAGGTGCTGGGTGCTGGGTGCTGTGTGCATAAACATGTTATAGTGATTATGAAGACCATTCTTTTTACTCTCATGAGCACCCTTTTAGAAAATTCATATTACATTTTGTAGCATCAGTCATCAAGTAATAAATAGTCTGTTAGCCTTTGTTTGCAGAATCATTTCTACATGCAGTAGATGTATTACTCATTTGACCAACAGTCAGGTGTCAAAACACTTTGAAGAGACTTTTAACTAATGATAACTTTACAGTCAGTTAAACAACACAAATGTTCAAGTCTTCTTCAATACAGCATGATGTTCATTTAGTACATTATGGTCCATTTAGAGTCAAACAGACCATAAAGCAGGGGATGCTTTAGGGCGGGGCTACACGGTGATTGACATGTCTCTACCAGAGACGTATACGGCGTCACTACGTCACTCCTCCTCAGTCCTAATATGGTCACTTCCTGTTCACTGGCTGCAAAAAAACAAGATGGCAACAGCCAAAACATCTGCATTAACAGCTAGATGCATGAAGAAAAACAGATTTTGCAGCTGCAAACCCAGCTTTCTTGATCAATATATCATGTTTTTTTTGTTATTTATCGCTTCACTCAACTACATTTACCATCTACAATGATTTAACTTCCATATTAAAAAGGTGGAGGATTTTCCTGGTTAGAATTGAAAGAAAAGGATATGAGAAAAAGGTGATTAACTTTAATTAAAGTCTGACGGGACATAAACTCATGATCTCCTGCATGAACATCAGATGTGTCATCCATTCACCTCCCCAAACTCCATACTTCAACTTTCCACCTTGCTTTCATGAACGTACGCTGGCACTGGATGTAAAATCATTCCTAATATCCTAATTGCTAGGATGCTTTCTGTAATTTGGCTGAACGGACTCTTTATCTTAAATCATCACGTTGCATTAACCTCACACTGACAGCAGTTATTTTGCAACTAAGATGCTTTGCTGCACTCAAGACAATTAAGTCTTCAATGCCAATTCTGAAAAAAGCACAAACACAGGGAAAAAAGAAACCCACAGAAGGAAATAGTTTCCCTGAGTTCAGCAGTGAGGGACTGTTGAGTCGGCGTGAAGCGTTTCTGCTCAAGCACATTAGCCACATCAGTCAGCATCTGAGCGCTCAGCAGCCTGTATAATCCACCGCCACCCACCTCAAACACGATACAGTCAATACAGCTGATTGAGGGGTCAAAAGGAGCATTCAGCAGGGATTACAGGGAGCATGGGAAAGAAGAGGGGGGGCTCAACAAAAGTCATCTGTGGCTGAGGATGATAGACCAAAAACAAAAAAAAAGTGAGCGTTATAGTATTGCAAATCAATTTCACGCACACACACTGAGCAAAATGCATGCTTCATTTTCTTCATCATCAGCTTTGGCTTCACTGCTGCCACTACATGTTAGCCAGCGAGCTCCATCACTCCGTCGGCGCCGACGGTTTCTCTGGAGCCGACCGGCGACTATAAGAGGAAGACAAAGTCTCCTCGTCTCTGTGGCGCACACTCGCTGTTACAGTTAATGCCAGACTGTGCTCTTTTATTTTAATAAATAGTTTGATATCTCGGGAAATACATTTATTTGCTTTCTTGCTGTAGTACTAGATTTGAAGCCAGGACACAGTTAGCTTAACTTAGCATAAAGACTGAAAGCATGGGGAAACAGCTGGCCTGGCTCGGCCCGAACAAGTCGCAAAATCCACCTACTACCACCTGTAAAACTCACTGATTAACGTCTTTGTTTAATCCATATAAAAAACTAAGTTTAGGAATGACATGTTGTGGTTTTAGGGGCTTGTTTAGGATTATGTATGTGAATTATTTTAGCTTTATTGCAGGAAGTGAGCAAAGAAGATTGATACCTCTCCCACATTTAGGCTACCGGTTTGTGCGCTAAATATGTAGCTGGTTAGCTTAGATTAGCTTAAATACTGAAAAGGAGGAGGAAACCGCTAGCCTGGCTCGGTCCATAAAAGTAACGAAATCCGCCAACTAGCACCTCTAAAGTTTAAAAAAATAAATACAAAAACAATAAGTTGTGGTCCAAAAGTTCCGTCACCTTTAGCCACAGCCAAGCTAACAGCTTAGCTTCCTGTTGACTTTAAGCTAATCACCTGCTGGCTCTCATAAACAAACTAATTAACACATTATATATATATATATATATATCACCTATATCTAAAAACGCACATAAACCCTGTTGTCCTTAACACTTCAGTTGTACAAATCAAACAAACAAGATGTGACGTGTTCTGTATGGATCAAATAAAAGAGATATAATGTGTTAAGTGAGCGTTAGAGGAGCAGATGTTTTTTAAACTTTAGGTAGAGTCAAGCTAGCCGTTTCCCCCATTTTTCCAGTCTTTAAGCTAAGCTAAGCTATGCAGCCTGTGTGCTGTGTTGAATGACACTAAAACACAGGTTTATTGACGTAAACAGGCTCTCATCTTCAGTCCGCTAAGCTTTTTCAAATAGCGCCTGAGTGATATATCTGCAAGATTTAAGCTTATCACAAATAAATCAGTATCTGCGTATGTTGGCAGATAAGTTGCAATAGGTCTGCATTTTAAGGACAGAAGATAATTTCAAAACAGTGTCAACTTTATGCAAAACTAACATATATAGATTATCTTGTTTATACTTCTCTTCTGTACATGTCATTTTTTGTCACTTAATGTCCATGAAAATCAGAGAAATAGAAATAAAAATAAAATAACAAATATGGGCCGATATAACATTACAGTATCACAAATCTAGTATCAGTTGTGCTCTATTTGATAACAATAAGTAGAAAATATTCTTAATAATATCTTTTAGGTAAATTGGCATCACAGTCTGTAACTCAAATGACGTCAGCTATCTGTGTATGATACTTTAAATAAAATGTACACATCACAAACATCTGAACACAGTCACATAAATCATCCCTTTTTGCAGTCAAATATCATGTCGTTTTTTAAATTTAAATAAATCATTGTTTTTTATAATAACAATAATTCATAATAATTTAAAGGCACAGTCTTTTGGGAAGTATCAGAAATGTTTCTTTAGATTCAGCACATTTTTTAAATTTGAATTCATTAATTTTATATTTTATTTGTGAATGAGCATTGGTGATACTGAACCACTGACTATTTTCTGACTATGCTGCTTTGAATCAACCTGAAAGTTCAAACTAAAAAGGTATTTTTTCATCATAAAAACAATACCAGCGAAACTCTTGAAGATAAACATGATAAAATAAATGCAGGTCTTACCTGAGGCTTTCAAACGGACGTGTTGTTGTTATTTTCTTTCTGTCGGGATTCGAGCTGCTTCAGTGCGACAGCTCCGTCTCAACATCCAGCATCCTCTCCGGTGCTCTCCTCCTCACTGCCAGCCTCCTCAACACACACACTGGAGTAAAAGCTCTGCTCCTCCTCCTCCCTCTCTCTCTCTCCCTCTCCCTCCCTCTCTCTCCGTTTAACTAAATCCATCCACTCTCATCTCATCAGCAGAAGACAAAATGGTGATGCCAGTCTTGCTGGCAAAGTGAACTTTAGGAAGAAAAAAAAAAAAAGCTTAAATGTCATTCACTGAGCTGTACAAATTGTACTCTTCTAGTGGTGGAAAATAGAAGAGAACATGTACTCAAGTACTCTACTTGAGGTCCAGTTTGTAGCATTTCAGGCGATCTATATGCAGAAATAGAGTATAATATATACAGCTATGTCTTCTTTTGTGTATAATCACCTAAAGCTAAGAGTTTTTGTGTTTTTGTTATATTAAAATGAGCCCTCAGTCTTTAGTCTCTTCTCCTTCTGCCCCGACCCCTAGGTTGGGAACCGCTGGACTAATATAACTTTTATATAGTATATAAAAGTAATTAAAATAGCTCCACCTGGAGCAGCTACAACACTAACATTGATGCCTCAGTATTAATAACAATATTCAAAACAATAAATCAGACACCGGGGACATTATTCAGCAGAGTGAGTACTTTTACTTTTAATATTAATACTCTGCAATATAAAAACTTCATATTTCCTACTTCGTATGTACAATAATGTGAACCCACATTCAGTCCGATTATACTGTATTTTAGTTTTGTTGTTTACAGTTTACTTATTTATTATACCTTTACTGTTTATTTTACTTATTCATTTATTATACTCCATTCTCTTGTTGCATTATCCACTTTGCTGCTGTAATACTGCACATTTCCCCATTATATGACTAATAAAGGATCATCTTTTATCTTACTTTGATACTTTAAGCATATTTAGCTAATAATACTTGATATGTCTTTTTATTTAGTTGTATTTGAATGCAGTTCCTTTTCTTGTTCTGGAGCAGTTTTACATTTTGACTTCAGTAAACGATCTCAATTCTCCACCAATCAAAAGCCTCACTTCCTTTTCCTGTGTGACACATTGAATCCACTGCTGCCTCTCTGTTTACACGATGTGCTACAAAAGGAGCTCGTATTCATGCACCATGTATGAGAATACGTTCTAATAGATCTATTTTTGGTCCCGTTTGCCCTGAAGCTAAACAGCTGCACTTATTATGTGCAATACAATGCAAATCCAATAGGCCTGCATGTCCTGTGCAATTAGAGACCATAATGATTACGTAATTCTATTATTCAGCAAACGTTCGGCCAAGAGTTAACCTTAAGCCATTTTATATTCTAGAGCGGTCACCGGAGCAACCGAGCCGCTTCCGTCACACATGTTCTACGCTGACACGTGAAGTCTTCATGTCAAGGTAATAAAAACGAGGGTCTGTGGAGCCACTTTGATTTATTGAACTGTGCTGAGTTTGTCCCAGAGGACCACTTCCTGTCCTCCAAAGCTCCAGCTGAAATGATCGGCTGCCAGTCCTCCGGGTTGTCCAGCAGTGGCTGTTGTTGCCCTCTTGTGGCTCCTCCATTGTAATGTCTGAACCCTTCCCTCCCTTCTGTGGCTGCTCTAATTACGCCTCATTGAACACTTAACCAGCCCAAACATTTCGCACAACATTGTTAATTCAGCCTTGAAAATGTGCCAAAACAAGCTCTTGGTAAGCAAAGCGATGTGAGGAGAGAGCCAGCTCCCCGCAACAGAACTGGATTTAAGTTCTATTCATTAAAAAAATCAAGATTCAGAATTACATTGAGACTTCAGAGCGGCCTTCCCTCTGTCTGAAAGTCTGGTTGAGTTGATTGACACAGGTGCTACGGTACATTAGGCCCAAAAGACAGGAAGTGATGCTGTATAACAAAATAAAAGAATATTAAAAGAGTTTGAATGACAATAAAACAGTTGTTATGATGTAAAATGTCCGTATAGCTGCTTATAACTACATTATATTGTGTAACAGGATGAAGAAGAGACTCGTGCATGTGAAAACCTCCTGCGCTGTGTGTGTGTGTGTGTGTGGGAGGGGTGTGTGTGTGTGTGGACTCATCCTGGGATCCAGCTGCGTCACACACTGCAGATGTTTTCACCACAAATGAACCAGTTTGTTAATTAAACTTCAACTAGCTGGAGGTGTTTTCATGTCCGACTCTTTTCTCACACATTTACATAATTAAGCGCCGGTTATGCAAAAGCACATTAATCACACACGAGCCAGAGAGAAGAGACCTGCATGCGTATCAGCGGAGGAGCACCTCAGCACAGCCCGTCTGCATGGACTTGAGCGTGAAATGGTGAGAAGAGGCTGCACTCGAATGATGCAGAAGAGCCTCGGGGGGGACAAAACTAGAGTTGTGTTTGTAGAGCGGTTAGTGAAGAGGACGACCGAAGGCCTGCCCCCAAAAACACTGCACAACAGCAACAAGATAAAGAGTGTGTAATTACAGAGATGATCAGAGGAGACGCGCTCATGAGGGTAAATTAAGTTTTAACAAGCTGGAGGCTTGAATTTAACATAGTGTTCAAACGAGAGAAGGAAGGCTTCGGGCTTCAGACGTCATCCTCGTCTCTGACAGGAGTCATTTTCTCTCTGCTTGTACAGAATAAAGTCCCGTAACGTGACTGTGAGCGTCTACAGCTAGCAGCTCTGTGAGGCTGCACTGACTCACAATGGGGCTTTGAGCTAAATGCTAACGTCAGCATGCTAACAGGCTTGAATGGTGATGTTTAGAAGGTGTTGTTGCTAATTAGCACTAAACACAAAGCACAGCCGATGCTGATGAAAATGTCGTTAGTTTTTGCACTTATTTGGTTGGAAAACAACGTATTGAACAAGCGCTACGTTAACGGGTCATTAAGATTATTGACATTCACCAGAAGTCGTCGTGAAGTCACTCATTGGTTTGTGGACCGTTTTGAAGCCTCCAGTTCGGCGTTTTGGCCGTCGCCACCTTGTTTTTTGCAACCAGTGAACAAAAGTGACCATATTTGGACTGAATGACGTAGAGAAGCCGTATGCGGCTCTGGTTGTGTCAATAACATGGTAGCCCCGCCCCTAAAGCATCCCCTGCTTCATGGTCTGTGTGACTCTAAATGGACCATAATGTACTAAATGAACATCATGCTGTATTGAAGAAGACTTGAAACTAGAGATTGAGACCATAAACTCATGTTTACAATGTTTACTGAGGTAATAAATCAAGAGAGAAGTAGAGTCATTTTCTCATAGACTTCTATACAACCAGAGGAGTCGCCCCCTGGTGGACACTAGAGAGAATGCAGCTTTAACACATGAAGCTTTGACTTCACTCATAAGAACCGGAGGTTCAAGTGTTTTTAGCTTTGTGACTAATGACAGATTTGTTACGAAATGGTTTAATAGGAACATTTCATCATAAAGACTGACCCTTCAGGCCGCCCCTCTAAAGCCCCTCCCCCAAAATAATCATTATGAATGTAAACAACGAACATGGTTGTTACAGCCCTGAGACAGCCACAGATACCAGATATATTTCTTTATCTTTTTGTCAGAGCTTTTGATTCATTGATTGCCGTCAGAGAATTTCAACAAAAATATATATATATTTTAAGTTCTTTAAGACGATTAACAGGCCTGCCTGACAATTTGGTAATAACTGCATGCGAGACACATTTTCAGGGAAGGACAGGAGGGATAAAAGACCAGTGGGAGAGAAAACCAGGGAAAGACAGGGAGGCATAGCTAATGACAAATGATGGATAAATGCCAAATTCATGACCACGCATGCTGAGAGCTTAAGGTCAATGACGTTTGGAGTGTGTGTGTGTGTGTGTGTGTGTGTGTGTGTGGGTGGGTGGGTGCCCTGCATGCACACATACACATGTCTCTGTTCAGTAATGTCATTAATAACCCTGGGTATAAAGTCCTTCAGAGGAATTGTCCAGATGCTGCTTGTTCGCTCTATATGCCTGAATGCCTGGAAGTGTCTGTGTGTGTGTGTGTGTGTGTGTGTGTGTGTGTGTGTGTGCGCGCTGCAGGGATGTCACAACCCATCAGCTTGTGTCCCTGGTGGTGGCATAAAAAACAAATCGAGCGGAGTGTTGAGTCTCCGGAGTCTCTCGAGTCTCTCGAGTCTCGTGAGTGAGTGAGTGAGTGAGTGGTCGCCGTCTGAAAGGGTGTCCTGTAACTCTCGGAGGACTTTGTCTGTCTGACAGAAGGACACTGTAAGTAGAAGAAGTAGAAGAAGAAGAATGAAAGGGAGATGACAGAGATAGGAGGATATATATGACAGTATATTAAGAAAGAATGAAAACTCAATCAAATGATCGCTGATCTTTTACCCAGCAGACCGCTGTTTGTTCCCTCCCGTGTGAAACTAGAAGTCAACTTTGATTTATATGTCACGTAACTTGCGTACTTCAGTAACGCCATTTTCGTAGTTATTTTTACCCAAACCACGATATTTCAGATTGAGACCATAAACTCATGTTTACTGAGGTAATAAATCGAGAGAGAAGTAGAGTCATTTTCTCATAGACTTCTATACAACCAGAGGAGTCGCCCCCTGGTGGACACTAGAGAGAATGCAGCTTTAACACGAAGCATCAGCTTCACTCAGCCGTACCGGAGGTTGCTGCCTTGTCTGGACCCAGCAGGTGAAATGCTGCCCCCTATTTATTTAAAGCATGCGGCTACATCTTACACATTGCACCTTTAATAAATGCTCAACCCACAGTTGTTGATCATTACAGCTGAAAAGAAGACAATATATCAGGAATCTTTTAAAACATGTAAAGATATCACTTTGATGAAGTTTTAAGAGGTAAATAAGGGGGGAAGTGCTGTGACTGACTCAGGAAACAGGAAAGTTTGGTTCAGTTATAAGATCAACATCAAGAACAGTTAAGGTTTGTGAAGGTTTGAGTTGGATGGTTCTGTGTGTTTAGAGTCAGAATCGACAGCGTTCTTCCATAAAAACGAGACTACAAGAATAAAAGACTTCCTGAGATAGGATGTCAGTGTTGTGCAGCGTATGAAATTAGGTCATAACTGTTACAGCCACCAAACAAACGCAGGCAGACTCAATCTGACAAATAAAATGCATCAGTGCTTCACCCTGAGCTGCACGTCTGTCTCTCTTTCTGAGTCATCTGTGATTAACAGCGACGAGTGCTGCTGAGGTAGAAATCCTCCAGCTGTGTGTGTGTGTGTGTGTGTGTGTGTGTGTGTGTGAGGCCAGGTACAGATGGAAAGATCAGTGGTGGGAGAAGTACTCAGACCATTTACTTTAATGCAAGTAAAAGTGCTGCATTCAAAATATTTACTTGAGTAAAAGTATGTTTCAGTATTCAGTATTGTGTTTACAGGTTGCTCTGTTGCCCCCAAGTGGACAAACACAAAGCCTATAAAGACCTTTTAAAAATGCAGCATGGAGATCAATTTAAAAGATACAAATCAAATGTGGGAAACAGACATTTCCTTTAGATTCAATATCTCATTTACCGTCTCTGTCCTCTCCACACCTCACCATCGTTCCCAGTATAAACCCTGTGGAACCAACAAAACACAGTCAAACTCAACACGGCGACAACTTTTCAATACACAGCAGAATTTACAACCACCACTGGCTGCAAAGGGTAATGAGAATTGTTGTGAAAATGCTGCAGAGCTATAAATAACAGTAGTTAAAGCACGTCTTGTTCTGGTGGCGGTAGCGTGCAGCGGCCTCCCTCAGCGCCGTCAGATGAACCGGCAGCGTCTGAGGGAACCGAGATGGCCGGGAGCAACGAGAGCAGGAGGCCTTCAAACAGCAGCTGAGTCAGGTGGTGAAACGTTTAGTGTGTGTGTGTGTGTGTGTGTGTGAGAGTGAGTGTGATGAAGCATTATTTACTTTTGTAAAGATTTAAACTGCACCTGGCACTTTGTCCTCCAAATATTTTACATTAGTTTAAGAGATGATGAGTTTTAAATTCATTCATTAAAAATGTAATATTACAAATATATTTTAAATTTGTAACATAAATAATCAATTTCAGGGGCTTAATCACTAGATATCTATTTGATATGTCCACCATTTAAACTTCTTTCACTATTTAAACATTTCATTTGTATTTAATGTTTCTATTGTTATTTTGGTGAATTAACCCTTTAAACATAGTATTATGAAATATTTTCTTTAGTTTGTTCCACATTCACTTACAGTATCGATAAACTAACGAATCTCCCGAATCAAATATCTCATTCAAAGCCTTTTAATAAATCGATTTCTGCATATTTCTTTCGTGGGATTTGTGATTTAAATAAAACATATTATACAAGCCAACGTTTATTGAGAAGATGAAGATGCATACGCTTACTGGCAGGTGCGGGTTTCAGGGTAAACGGTTCAGGTAGAGATCAGTCGCAGGTGGAGACGGGCTGCTTGACATCCTGTGAGGGCTGATTGGCTGATGAGGAGCAGGTGAGCAGGTGGACGTTGGCGTCAGGTGACTGGTGGGAAAGTGCGAGGACCTCTGGTGGACAGATGGAGAACGACAAGTCTGGAGAATGACGATGCCTTGTGTTCGTCCTGCAGAGCTCACTGAATATCCTCCATCACTGCAGCTCACACACATTTCCTTCAACTAGAAACCAAAGTATGGAACAGATGATATTAAACAGACGTGAGAATAAACCAGTCCGCACTTTGACTGAACTACTGACCCTCTGCAGCATCGATCCTGCAGAGAGAATGTAAATGTGATGAACATAAGGAGTCGTTCTTGGCTGTTTGCTTCCCTCTCTTCTCGCTAAATGAGGTTATCCTCGTTAAACGCTGAGCTCGTGTCAGCTTCATTGTACCGAGTCTCACGAGACAAACAGGATTAGGATAAACTAACACTGATCTCTGATCAGTGCTTAAAGGTCTCCAGGTTTAATGTAATTATGACAAAAGACGCTCGAACATAATCACGTTTCTCTACAAAGAAGAAAAGAGGCTTTCAATGTGAATTGTAAGTTGTATTTAGCACCAATAAGAGGCTTTGTTTAAGTGCGTTAAAGGGTAAATTCACTCAAATGATGACAATGCATTATTCAGCCATGTTCAGTGATTATATTTCAGTTATTTGTCTGAACTTTGAACTCTTCTTATTCCCACATTTTCCAGTCTTTGTACATAATTTAATGTTTCTATACTGTCTTCATCTATTTTCATCTCTTCCTCTTTTGGATAACAAAAAATAATAATAAACTTTATTTTTAAAGCACCTTTCATACAAGAAATGTAGCCCGAAGTGTTTTACACATAAAAACAGGAACAATAAAATGCAAATAAAACAAACTATAAAATTTAAATGAAATGGGATTAATAAAATGCATGAAATAAAATGGAAAATAAAACCCACTGATTATTATATGAAAATCAGCACTCATATTTGCAGTATGCACTTATACATTATTAAACACTGCAGCTTAGTGGTGGAGATTTGTATTTGGTCTCAGTGCGCTCTCTACCAATCAGTGACGACGTCTTTGAGAATATAAATACACACGACAGAAGCTACTTTTCCCGACGGACACAAACTCACCACCGGGCTCGACTACAAATGATCACTTCCACTCCTTTTATTGCTTTAATTTCATTTTAACCACCACTTCAACTTCTTTCAGTATTTAAACTTCAACTGTACATTCATTAAAAGACAACGCACAGATGTTTTTCTAATTTCTATTTACAAATCTTGGTGAATTGACTGGACATAATATTATAACATAGTACACATATATATATATATATATGTATATAGTATATTATATGTACAGTATTTAGTTTTTTACGTTACTGTAATTATTTCCTTCAATATGCTGCCTGGACAGTTTTTAGGCAACTCCCTCTCACATTCCATCATAAGCTATAAACAATATATAATTATAATAGAATACAAATCATATTTTTGCATCTTTAAACTGTTTTTAATATGTGTAAATAAAGGAACAAATATTCCCTTACAAACAAAACAAATATCTCCAACATGTAAATCTTAACTTCTGTTCTTCCCCTGAAGCACGAACGTCGTCTCAGCCGGTTTAAACGAAGGCGAACAAAGAGAAATTCAAAGAGATGCGTAACTCTCACAGAAGCAGAAGGACACGGTCGTGATGAGGCGTGAGCCGGTCGTTTATTGTTACGGAGGAAGTTAACATGGTTAACTGCACTGAAAGTCACACAGTAAAGCTCCCCGTGTCACACAGAGAGGAAGCTGCAGGAATATACATACAGTATATCTTATTGGCAAGTAGATATGTTTTAGTACGTACAATCTCCTCTACCAGGTACTCATGTACAATATACACGTTAAAAAATATAGTTTGTTTGCATTGCGATCACCGGTTTTCTTTTTTGTTCAGAATTCACATTGAAGTGTTACAGGTTCTTGAATGGCGATGGAACTAAAGAGCACTGTTGTTTATTTTTATGTTTAATAGCTATCACATACACAGAGGCATCTGCATAGAAGGCACGTCTATGCATCTACATCGCTGACATGATCGATGGATGAGCAGTTTTTATCATCTGGGGAGTAAAAAACAAGGAAGGCAGCATTCATTCATTCATTCATTCATTCATTCATACACACACACACACACACACACACACACACACACACACACACACACA
>NW_022280117.1:729437-735778 GCF_004355925.1 Anarrhichthys ocellatus
ACACACACACACACACACACACACACACACACACACACACACACACAGATAATAAAAACTGCATACAGTACACCAAACTACAGAGGATCTCAGTCAGTGGATGAGGAGTTATTTCAGAGAACACTTGCTGGGCCCCCCCCCCCCCCAAAGACCACCCACTGATTTCATGATTTCAACTGTTACAGAAAGAAGATATTCAATCAGCAGAGAGGAGAGACGCTTCTTTTCCTTTTCCTCAGTGGAGAGAATCTGAGTCAGCACCGTTACAACAAGTGCACTGTCTCAAGGCGACGTGACGGGAAGGCTTCACAAACAAAAAGGAAACCACTGAGGCCACACGTCTGGAATGAGTGTTGTGGATTCTCTCTGAAATAATGACGATCCAGAACATCAGAGGACTTCCCCGAAATACTGCAGCTGATTGTGAAGATGAGGCTAAAGGAAATGGTTTGACATCACAAAGGATCGATACCATTCTCACGTCTGGCAGGTCATTAGCTTAGCTTAGCATAAAGACTGGAAGCGAGAGGAAACGGCGAGCATGTGGACCACAACATGTGATTGACTCGTCATGTTGTACTTTGTTCTTGTAGAGTTTAAACAAACGAGATACATTGTGTTAATCAGTGAGCTTTAGAGGCTAGCTGTGTCCAGTCTTTATGCTAAGCTAACCAGCTTTCACACATGCACTGCAGTACTGAAATCATCTAAAATCACTCAGAGCGGACAATAAAGTAAAGTTAAATTGATGTCCGATTGAGTGTGAATAGAAACGCTCAGTGTCCTGAGAATTCATGACGAGCGAATGAATGACGTTTCTAACATGCTGCTGGTGCAAAACAAGAAGAATCGCATCGATCGTCTCATGGAACACTTTGCAATAAAGTAAACGAGCAAATGTTCCCACAATGTCGACATATGTTCCTTTAACTGCTTTAGTTTGATTAACATGATCAGAAATACAAGTGTGTGTGTGTGTGTGTGTGTGTGTGTGTGTGTGCAAACTACTGAATCCAGCTGACAATCACGGGGACAACACTCTAGAACCACAACGTTGACGATCTATAGTGCCAAAGCTGAGACGTGGAATTGCTTCTTAAAACAGTGACTCTTAAAATGAAGTACATGTGGTGCTCAAAATAGGCAACGGTACACAAAAGGCATTCGTCTTAAAAAAAAAAAAAACACAACAAAAACAAACAAGAAGTAATGAAAACAAAGAAGTTATATGCACTTTAAAAAACAACTTAAAAAACAAAGTTTTCTTTTTGTGGCGATGCCGCGACTGACAACCCCCTGAAATCTTAATACGCCGTCACACCGAATGAACTCCTCTAAACCGCAGATTAGATTATTTATAAGTCCACCAGGTGGATCAAGGCTCGACTGAAACTGTTCTGCTGCTAAATAAAAAAACAGTGCAGCAATAAGGGCGTTCGGCTTGAGCTCAGGAATGGTTAACTAACAGACACCGTGTATCCCGAAAGAAAGAAAGGAAGAAAGAAGGAAAGAAAGAGAGCAAGAGCATATTAACACAAAAAGAAGCCTGAATTAAAGTTTCTCTTCAAGGCAGTTCTGGCGCCAGAAACAAAGGAATTCATGTTTAGAAGAGGATTACAAATTAAGTTAATATGGTGTTACACTACAATGCCGATAGCTCTTCATTCAGACACATTATTCTACATAACGAAGTGAAAACTAGTCAACAATCAGTGGGATTCAGCCCCACTCGTCCATAAATAAGGTCTGTTTAAACAGGCCCAATAGAGACTGTTAACTGGCCGAGAAATGTGGATGAAATCATGGTTTTGGCACGGGCCTTATAAAGAAAACTCCTCACTTCCATCTACAAAGAAACCTACTAAACCTTCCTTTGGTTAAGAAAACAAAACAGAAAAATGAGCAAAGGTTAGCAAGGTGTTCCCCTCTGAGGAGAGCGACCGCAGCCCTTGTTGGGGTGAGATTTACAAAACGGTGGTTTAGTAGCAGGATTTAGCATGTTAGGCTTCTCAAAGGCTCTTCTGATGATCATCACAGTGGTTTAGAATTCAACTAGAGGGCAAATGTTCATGTAAGATTAGCGAGAACAGGAGGACCCTGGTGTCTGGTCTCTCTCACATGTGTGTGTGTGTGTGTACGTGTGTGTGTGTTTCCATTGTTCCATGTCATTACGGTCAAGTCTCAGGCGTCAAGGTGTGTCTGGCGAAAAAAACTTTCAGGTATCGAGATCCTGGAAGAGACAAAAAGATAAAAACAATTACTGGTGAGTCTCAAAACAGTACTTTACTTACCTCACAGCTGCAGAGAGAACCAGACGTTTACCGTACGAGATCACTTCAACATATTGTTTAGAAGACGTATTCCTGTTTTTCTTCTAATATTCATCCAAATATTACAATACTGTGAATTTGATACACGTCATGTAAACAGCTTATTCTGTCTGGATATTTAGAATAAGGCCTTATTCAGAATGGAGCATGTGTGATATGTTGATATTATTCTGGTTTTAGGAGAATTCTTTGAACATTCAGATTATGAGTCTCAGTTTGGGGTTTTTAGAGACGCATTCCCAAAAGAAAAGCCCAAGAGAATCACACCTACTTATAACCAGGCAGCAACCTCTGGTTCTGTCGAGTGAAGCCAAAGCTTCAAGTGTTAAAGCTGCATTCTCTCTAGTGTCCACCAGGGGGCGACTCCTCTGGTTGTATAGAAGTCTATGAGAAAATGACTCTACTTCTCTCTTGATTTATTACCTCAGTAAACATTGTAAACATGAGTTTATGGTCTCAATCTCTAGTTTCAAGTCTTCTTCAATACAGCATGATGTTCATTTAGTACATTATGGTCCATTTAGAGTCACACAGACCATAAAGCAGGGGATGCTTTAGGGCGGGGCTACTGTGATTGACAGGTCTCTACCAGAGATGTGTACGGCGTCTCTACGTCACTCTACAACCCAATGAGACGGCACTTCTTATATACGGTCTATGCTTATAACTTGTGACTACTCCTGGCTTCTCTCCATTGATTCTAAGGTTGTACTGATCACTGACCCCAAGATCTATAGAAATACAGAGATGTTGACCTCATATGGTATCTTTTGCCATCAGGGACCTGCCTGAGGAGATAAATCTCCAGAATCAATCTCTTTTAAATCACATTTTTACAGATTGGCTTTTATGCGACATCGTCTTTTTACTGCTTTTATTTATTTCTGTTCTATATTATTATTTTTTGTTGTGATTGTATCGATTGGTTTTATTGTTTCTTTATCTATTGGACCGTTTTATCAGCGGCTATTCTGACCCACAATCCTCAGCGCGGCCGAGGATATGAGACATCGACGAGAGCGACGGACAGACGGCACACAGAAGACAGTTCAAGGTGCAGTAGCAAGAGGCGTTCACGTGTTGAAGGCACACTGCATGCAACAGTACGAGCTTTGCAAGAGCAGCTGCTGGACACTTGGTGTTTATAAAGAACTACAGAATTTCTTAGTAGTTAAGAGTTTAAAAAACAAGCTGGAAACATCCGATATATCATCAACTTATGGAAGAGTTCTGGTAAACGAGTTAGCAAAATGCTGAATTTACCACGTCAGCTCTTATAATAACTTAAACCCAGTTAAACGCCTTCATCAAATCTCCAGCCTTTGCTTTCCTTTTTCCACCACCAGCTCATGTTTTACAGTCTCATATTGAATTTTTGGTTCTAAATGAGCAGCATGTCAGTTCATTTACCCGGAACTGATAGAGCACTGGGGTCAGAGGTGAATCTCATCTGAAGCTCTTCTGCTGCTGCATCAGGCCCACGTTCTCATACACTCTGGAGCTGTCCTCCCTCATCCTGCCAACACACATGCACACGCACACGCACACGCACAGACACACAGACACACACACACTTTCATGAGAAACTAAGCGACGAGGCTTTCTTAACAAGCGGTTTTAATATGACATGAAGAGGTGAACAGCAGCCGGGTACTTACTCTGTGCAGGTGGGAGTAGGAATAGGAGTACAAGGAGGCAAAGGGCTCTGCTCTCCTCCGGTCAGGTCGGACAAAGAGTACTTAATGTTGGTGTACTCGCGCCCTTTAATCTTACTTTTCTGCAGAGGAGAGAACACGGGAAGTTTAGGAGACAGGAAGAGGGGAAAGAACAATGGAGAGAAAAGGGAAAGAATCTGCTGCACACCTGCTCCTCCTCGATGCGTCTCTGCAGTGTTTCTATGTAGTGCTGCACGGCCATGTAGATGAATCTGTACTGCGCCTCCGTCTGCACCATCCCGGAGCGCTGAGAGCGAACCATCTGGATGGTCTTCGGCACGTCGATGTCGCAGTCCACCCCTGCAGCACGAAAAAAGAAACAATATCTCACACCGGTGACGTAAACACAAGCGACATTACGAGTCTCTGAAACACGGCGAGAGCCTGTGGAGGTGATAAAACGTGTTGTGTTGGTTTATAGAAAGCTGTACGCCAGCTGCTGGAGATAAGATGAGCTGTTATTGATCCCCAGAGGGGAAATTCATGGAGAGAAAAGTATATTTTTATGAAACGATTCAGCAACAAACAAACGCCAAAAGCATCGAGACAATGTGTAAAAGAAACACATTATGAATACAATTAAAAACAGTCATTAAAGAGCAAAATGAAGAGAGAGAAAAACAAGCAAAGTTAGAGTAAGACCCGTATTAAATACAGGAGTACATGTTACAGTGGAGCGTGCAAGAAATGATGAATCATTTGATTTAAAAGAAGTGAGAATCTGCAGTTTTAAGAGAGTTTGTTCAGGTCTGGACGGTTGATAATGTAGCAGAAGATCAGAAATGGACCGAAATAAGAAATAAAGATTAAAAGAGAAAATACAGATGCAAGACTCTCGAGCTGACAAAGGGAACATTTAATGGACTCACCTTTTTCTCTGATCACATCTATCAGGATGTCGATCACGATAAATGTTCCTGTCCTCCCGATCCCCGCACTGAAGAACAAGAGAGAGAACGTCTGTGAGCTAACTAATGTATTAGTTTCCAGCGTGTGTGTGTGTGTGGGTGTGTGTGTGTACCTGCAGTGTACTGCTATCGGCCCGGCGTCCGCTATGCTCTCCTGCTTCAGGTTGACCTCCTCCAGGAAGTCGAGGACACCGCCCGGGTCGGTGGGGACGCCGTGGTCGGGCCAGGCCCTGAAGTGGTACTGCCAGACGGTACGTTCTGTGTTGCCCTGAAACCAGTGAGGAGCCACTTTCAACATACAGCAGAGAGATTCAATAAGGTTCAATTACAACCTCAACACATCAATACTGAGGGTTTTTGTTAAGGATTAAGGCCTTTAGACTCTGGGAGAACTGTTGGGAACGTGCAAAAACGTACACTACAGCGTACAACACGACGGAGGCTCCGTAGTCCGAACCAAGACGGCAAACTTTATTGCTCCTTTTAAACCTTGACAAAGGCAGCACAGACCAGATGATTCTGCATCTACTTTCTATAGAATGGATTTTAAGAACTGATAAACAGAAAATATGTTCTTTTCTTCACCAATGAAAATCACATGAACGTATGAATGTATTTCTATTGTTTGTACATAAACACATCTTACCTGTCCGACTTTGGACAGCTTGAGTTCTCTCAGGATGTAGTCGTGTGCAGACGTCTCTTTGACGTTGCGAACCCGCATCGCTCCGTACTCCTTCAGCGCCGACATGTCCGGCCAGTACTTCACACATTTACTCTGAAAAGACACAAAAACACGTTTACTCTGATGAGCAGAAGTGGAACTAGTGTTCAGATCTTTTATTCAGTAAAGGCACCGATACCACAGTGTGGAAGTACTAATATTTATAATAAAACACTGTGAAAGGAGCAGTTCTGCATAATGAGTACTTTTAAGCACATGTTGATTATACTTCTGTACTTTTACTTGAGTTACTTATTGAGTTCTGGACTCTTACTTGTAAAAGAGCATCTTTAGACCGCTGTATTTCTACTTCTACTGAAGTAAAGGATCGAATATAGAAACCAAAACCTGATATGAAAACAGTATATCTGCATTAGGAATACTTTGCCACATGTCCCAGTGTCTATGCTCAGAAGAGTATGAATGGTTCTCGGTGGACCTCACCTTTCCTCTCTCCACCTCTTTGGTGGTCATCACGATGACTCGAGAGTTCTCCTGAAACACCATCCTCCAGAAGTCACTGATGGTGTTCTGCAGACAGCCCTGAGTGGCGATGTAGCTCTTCTTCACCTTCGTGCTGTTTACCTTTGGGTCCAGCTCGGGCTGCGCGCGCGCGTACACACACACACACACACACACACACACACACACACACACACACACA
>NW_022280117.1:735788-778520 GCF_004355925.1 Anarrhichthys ocellatus
ACACACACACACACACACACACACACACACACACACACACACACACACAGACGGTCAGCCGAACACTGACTGAAAACATGCAGAACGACTTAATCAACACAATATTACATCGTATAGATTTCATTAAGTGCAGAATAAACATGTGTTTTGCGGAGGATGAAGGGACTTTACCACGACAGCAGATACTACCAGGATGATATTGGCATTGATGTAGTCAGAGCCCGGCTCACTCGGTTCCCTGTCATTCAGCACCACACGCGTGTGGTCGACTGCAGACAGAAACAGAAACAACACAGCTTTTAAAATCCCACTCAGGTGGGCAGAAATCAGGTGAGCATTCGGGGGGGGGGGTTCTCACAAGGCAGAATGTTCTTGTATCTGTTCTTGTTTTTGTTCTCTGCTCTTTGGCCCTCTTTGCGACTGTAGAGCAGCTTGCACTCCTGTTGCTGCAAAGTCTGGATGGAAAGAGAGAGACAGTATAACACCGTGAGAAGAGGTGAGAAACAATAAGACACGATCAATACAATAATAAATGAGACGATAAGATTCAACACGATGACCCTCTGAACCCCAAAACCCACCAGCTAGATTGAAACAATTTCTTTAAATAATCGCCAAAACGACACCGCTTATCACAGCCAGAGCTTATAAAAAAGTTATTATTGTCAGATTTCCATCTTTCCGACAGTCCTTGAACACATCAAGTGCGACGAACACTTCCGTCAGAAAAAGCAGACGAATCTGAGCCTAAAATTGTGATATTTCATCAAAATCATTTTATTCTACATGTTCTCATTTCAAATCTTGCGTCGAATAAACCAGATTGTGTAAAAACATTAAACTGTGAGCTCCTCAGCGCAACTATGAAGTCATGATTGATTCATCTGAGACCAACCAATGTGACAGGAATGAAAAAAACACCGAAACTGCTTCAGGTTCAGAGGTTAAACATGAATGTTTGTGAGGTCACATGACAACAGAAGCACTCACCTCAAACTCTTCCCAGAAGCCCTGTTTGACTTTGTCTGTGGCCTCCGCTAGTTTGCTCAGCTCTCTCACTCGACTTTCGATCTCTGCAGCGTTAATACGAGTAGTGTTCAGGGGCTGAGGAGGAGCAAGAGGAGAGCAGGAGTCACCACTGTTACCATCAGGAGAACTTTTAGCTTCACGGTAGAAATGAGTGAGACGGGCCTGAGAGGAACCTGTTTGAGCTGAAGCACGGTGCCCAGCGTCTCCACCATGGGGTTCTTCTTGTAGTGCTCGACCAGGTCGGTGAGGGAGTCAAACTTCTCCCCTCCGCCGACGTCGTACTTCAGGTCCATCTAAATATAAAGAGGCCACAGTCTCACCGTCACAAGACATCTACATGTAGTATGCACAACTATTGATCCATATTCCTTGGGGTGTTCACCTGGCAGCGGATCATGACGTGGGTGACTTTGGGTTTGCTGTCACTGCTCACGTCCGTCTTGTCATCTCCCGTCCGGACCGACAGAACGAAGTCCCCGGGGTGGCTCTGGCTCTCTCTCACCAGGAAGCTGCCGTTCTTCCCTTTCTCCGTCAGCAGCTTCTCGGCCTCCCGGCCCGACAAGTGTCCGTGGAACCATCTGGAGAAAAAGACACACCGGAGTCGAATTATGTCGTTGAAGAACGCTTTCTACACATCATGAAACAGTCTGTGCCATTGTCTGTTTACATCATGCTTCTTCAATACAGCATGATGTTCATTTAGTACATTATGGTCCATTTACAGTCACACAGACCATAAAGCAGGGGATGCTTTAGGGCGGGGCTACACTGTGATTGACAGGTCTCTACCAGAGACGTAGACGACGTCTCTACGTCAGCAGTTTGGGGTGATATTAAGATGTTTTGTTTTATTGCTCCCATAATAAAATGCCCCAAATACAGCTGGAGCAGGAATACATGTAGCTAAAACAACACAGAAATTTGAACATTAGTAATTAATAAATAGAATAATAAATATGGTGTCCACTCACCGCTCGGAGGTGGGGTCGGCACAGTTGAGCGGATACTTGAGCTCGATGACGTCTCCGTTCTTCTCCTTCAGCTGCCCGTGATGCTCCATGTAATACTGCACCAGCTCCGCCAGCGTGGCAAACTTCTCCCCACCGTACAGGTCGTAGTAGTCGCCTGTGTTCTGGATCTTGATGTGGGTGACGGCTCCATTTCGCCTGCAGAAGGAAAAAAAATATATAATCATTTAGGGAAGCGCTGTCATCACAAACAAATCAAAAATCAAACTACTATGTAAAATATCTTCTCACTTCTTTTCTTTGTCTTACGAGACTTTAAACTTAATATATTTGGGTAATAAACTGACAAAAACCAGCAACATGACATCATCATGTTGCGCTTCATCAATTCTATTCTTCACATGACATTTATTTTAGACCGATTGATTGACTGATCAAGAAAATGATCCCATCATGCGTTATGATTAATATGACCAAAATGTAGAATTAAAAACACAGTCTCCAACAACATGGCTGCCATCTCCGTTATTTAAAAGAAGTGAAAGACTTGAAGAAATAAAGGTGCTTTTTTGTGACACAAACCCAAAAAAACTGGCGGCATAAACTGAGATGAGTCATAGTGAGTGAGTGACCACCAGCAGCGCAGAAAATAGAAAAAGGAGAAGTTGAGGCAGATCTGAAGCTCAGCAGCACGAAACCCTCAACGACTTCTGGTTTAGTCTGAATGAGCACAGAGGGAGACACAGAGGGAGACACAGAGGGAGACACAGAGGGAGACACAGAGGGAGACAGACAGAGACAGAGGACGGGTCTCCGTCTCCCCCAGCGGAGCGTGACTTGTTTTGTTTCCATATGAAGTAAACATGGTGAGATGAGAGACCGTGCAGCGAAAATAAGAGACTGAGACACAAATAACTCTGGCTGCATCAGCTGAACGGAGTTAATGATACGTCATCTTAAAAAATGTGAGACTCGACCCCGAGATGAAACCACAAACTCTTTTTTTATTAGTAAAAGACTTCCTTCTCTGGATAACACGCCATCATTCCACACAGTTCATGCGTCAGACGGAGCAGGATTATGAATGCTGGATTATATTCCAGCATCATTTGATTTTTCAGGCCCTGAAAACACAACACCGGCTCCTCATATAATCCTTTAAAGTCGTCATGAAACATGTGAGAGCAAACAATTGTCCGTTCACACATCCAGAGAGTCACTATCATTCTGTGGAGTCATGTCTGAGTCCACCAGATAAATGATATTTACTCTCACTTTAGCTGTTCTGATGTGAAACATCTGGCTCGTCAGCTGCTCCATGTCCACCAGCTAGTCGCTAACTAAGTCTGTGTGTCTGTTCAGTGCTGAGCAGGTAGTGTACACTGGCTTTATGTAGTTGATCCATTCTTATTATAAACATATTGATTACTGCAGCATTAAGTAAGATAGACTAAAAGCAAAGTAGGTGTAATTTAACATTCAATTTAAAGGTCATAATGTTGTTCACACAAATATTAATAACTAACTTATGGATGAAACATTTCATTTGTCTGATCCTCAGCGTATCATAGCAACATATCGGACCATTTTGTTGCATGTTTACAAACGTTATTGATGTAAAACAAACATTTATCACCTGGATGTATTTGTTGTCCAGACGTAGAGCCTGTTTTATGACCTCTTTGTTTACATTTAGATCCCCAATCACACCTTTAAAACCCTTTACATTATAATATTTACTCAATGAAGGACTGTTTTATCTGAAACTTATTACGCTTCGTTTTAAAAAAGATATTGGTAACAATAAACCATGAAATCACCACATCTACATGTACACTTAAAGGCAACAATACTTTCAAAATAAGAGGACCCAACGTAAACGCAATACTCTTATCTTAGGTGGTGGTTCTTTCATTTCAACCGTGCTTCCCCACCAGAAAGTGTATTTTTAAACCGCTGACACAGTGTCACACTGTATCCTGTAGTGTGTGCATCACTCACCGTACTGAGAGGGTAAAGTCTCCCGGATTACTCTTACTGGGTCGGGCTAAAAAGCTCCCATCCACTCCTCGAGTCAGCAGGAGGTTTTCAGCCTCCACTCCTGTGATGTTGGGGTGAAACCACCTGAAAGAGAGAGGAGGAAAAACACCGATCAGCCTCGGTGTGACGAGCACAGCTGCTTTCACTTCTATGAATAACACGTTTGCTCCTTTTTCATCTGAAAACAATTGATGGATGCAAAAACTGGAGCTGCACCATAACTTCACCTTTCAGCTGAAATACAACATATAAAACATAGAACAAACATGAATCATATCACATGTGCTTTTCTGTCTTTTTAAGTACTGTGGTTCTTTTGAACAGAACTATCTTAAGACTTTTCTCTCTCATTCTTCCCCCCCCAACACTGTTTGTCTGTTTGGTTCATAATATCTGCGTGTCATCCTCCAACACACTCAGCCAGTGTTTCCTTCATCACTGTCCTCGCACTGCATGTCGTCTCCATCTCTGTGTGGAACATAGTACCCGTCAGTGTTGTGTGTACAAATAGTCCGACCTCTTTCCACGTCTTCAGTACTTGCTTCTTCATTCTCTCTTACTACGTTCATCATTATGCACCAAAATACCACAGAAAATGTCCTTGTATGTGAAAACCTACATGGCAATAAAGCTGATTCTGATTCATGGGGCTGAGGAGGTTTAGTAATCTATAATTTATAATTTACTTTAATGATATGTTTGTGCATCTAGCTAACATTTTCAGTCTGCTTCTCCATTGTAGTTGTACTACTGGAATTACTTTCTAATGTGTATATATGACAGATAGTAATAGTGTTTACCAGTGGTGGACAAAGTACTCTTCCCTGAAATACAAATTAGCAGTACCACAGAGTAGAAATACTCTATTATAAGTAAAAAATCCTGCATTCAAGACTTTACTTGCGTAAAAGAACAGATGTATTAGCATTAACATATACTTAAAATAAGGAAAGGTAAAATCACTCATCATGCATAATGGCCCATCCCATAATCATATACATTATATGACTGGATTATAATCATTGACGCATGAATATGTTTAATAATAAATAACGTTTTTCTTAACCTATAATAATACCAAATGCTTTATTTGTTGATTATATTTTGCATCATGAATCGAAGTAACAAATAACTTAAATTCACAAATAAAAGTAGAGAAGTGAAAAGTAAAACACTACCTCTGAATTTGTAGTAGAGTACAACTATGAAGTACCTTAAAGTAAACCTTTAAGTACCTTAAATACAGTATTAGTTACATTTCTACAACAGCTTGTGTGTGAAAACCTGCTGATTCTTTATTACTATTACTTATAAACTAGTATTTCCTTTCATTATGAGTGTGTGCTTTATTTACCTAATATTATCATTGTGGTTCTCCATAATGTAACTACTACTAGCGTTACTGTAGATCTACTCAGTGACAGATAGTAACGGTGTTTACTAACCTCAACATCTAACTTACCGGTGTGTGCTATAAATGAAGCGCTCTCTAGCTAACTAGCTATTCAGTTGTTGTTGTTTTTCCAGAACCGTCTACACACACAGAGCTTGTTTACAAACACAATCAGCTGAGTTTAGTTAAGAGTTAGCTTCCTCTGCTAACATAACTAGCAGACATTGTTGTCCTCTTACCTCCGAGATGTCATCTTTTTCTCGTCCCTCCTCACTTCCTCGCTGGCAGTTAGCAGTTAGCTACAATTAGCTAGGCTAACGTTTTCCAAACCGTTTCCGCTTCGATCACAGAATAAAAGTGCTTCATCGGTTTCACACCCGGTTTTTAAAACGGGCACCGAAATCCAGGCATGGAAACCAATTGTTTTTGTATGCGTTACAAAAAAAAAAAAAAGTCTCTTTTAGGCCTCGGCCTCGGAGACTTCACAGCAAAGTCGCTGATTGGGACGTCACCAAACATGCGACAAAATAGAGGGGCGCGCGGATTGTTTCGCCGTTCTTCGCTGCCGCTTTTCCGTTTTTTTAAATAAAGCACACAGTTCGGCCAGTCCGGCAAACAGCGAGGCACAAATTAAAGAGTCCTATCACTTTCTCTTTGCGCATGCTCAGTGGCAGCATATTTTATGATTCCAGCGGCACGAGCGTTAGCGTCTACGAGAGGTTTTTGCCGTGGTAGCGTTTCAGGGAGGTTTTTGCCGCGCTAGCGTCAACAAACACAACATTCCGCAGCCCACCGCGGATACCGCACAAATCACGTGGTCTAAATGTTAAAATAAATATCCAAGCTGGAAAAAAAACGGAATACTCTTATTTAGGATGTAAACTCTTTTCGCGGAAGATATACTTAATGTTTTACTAAAGTAAAAGTAGTGATACCGCTGTAGAAATACAAGTAAAATAGGATTGAAACACAAAAAAGTAAGGTATCAAAATATACCTTAAGTATGACAAGTAAAAGTTAATTTCTTTCAGAATGGCCAATTTCAGAACAATACATATTATATTATTGGATTAGGATTATTGATACATTGTTGTGTGCATCACTTCAATATTACAGCTGCTAAATGTGAGGAAATAATATCACAATATATTTGTTCATTGCTTTTTTTAAATTCTAAATCTGAATCAGGAAAGTGAGTAAAGTTTCTTATAAAACGTACAATATTCCAGTCTGAGATGCAGAGGAGTGGAAGTATAAACTAGCAGAAAATAGCGATAACAACTCAGGTAAAGTACAAGAACCTCAAATGTGTACTTAATTAAGTAGGCTACAGTACCAAAGTCAGTGTACTTAGTTACTTTCCATCACTGTTTTTCTGTATGAATGATTTAATACAAGGAGTCATCATAGAAAGAAAACATAATAACTCATATTATTGAGAAAAAATGAGCCAGTTGTTTTGTTTTGTTTTAGCTTTTCTTTATTTTTTATACTATAAGTACAAGACATCCTGATCCACACTCCATACCAGCTGGTGGCGGTAATGCTCCAATTCATTGTTTGCCAACCGCCAATAAACCTCAAAAACAAAGAAGAAGAAGCAGCTTCATTTTGACAAGTATTTTGCGCCGCGTACTCTCTCAAATTTGGCCCTCGTCGGTTCCCGTTTAAGCCTGTACGTGGCAGTCAGAGAGCAGTGTACACAGCAGCCGAGGCTGGTGCGGCTCCTACAGACTGACATCCTGCACTTCTTATAGGATACACTGAAGCGAGGACACTCCAAACAACATCCCAAGACTTTTGTTGTGACAGCCTGCTATATAAAACATTAATTCAACAACCATGTTTACCGTGTCGGAGCTGGTGGTCCTGCTGGCCGTGCTTTCCGCCACCGCGTCCGGCTACTTCGTTAGCATAGACGCCCATGCCGATGAGTGCTTCTACGAGCGGGTCAACTCCGGCACAAAGATGGGCCTCATGTTCGAGGTGGCCGAAGGAGGCTTCCTGGACATCGATGTGGAGGTGGGAGGACTTCACCAAAATAATAAACTCACAACCTAACATGGAGAAATGTGGTTTTATTACTTAAAACATGATTGTGAGACTAAGGCCTGTGCTAACTAACGCTAGCTTCAGCTAACGTCTCTCTGCGTAACGTCAACCTAACTAGTTATCCAGGTTAAAGGCTATTAACTACATTAAATATTCTAATTTATATAGTATAGTATCTTTGTATTAGTCGGGCAGTTTTTTCTGTTAACAAGTGCGTTACAGTGTTCATTTAATTATTCATAAGGCTACAGGAAGTGCAACATTAGCATTATGCGGCTAAGTTATGCTAGCTATGTAGTCTACAAAATAACATCTTTTGACTTGTTTTGTGGAGACTTTGTTGTGGTTTCACGTGGAACTAAGAGCTAGTTGCATTAATTAATGCAGCAGTAATATTAAACTTTAATATATATATATATATATATATATATATATATATATATTTGATATATTACATATCTATACAAAATTATATATATCTATATAATGTGTATATAGAACTAAGTTCATCTGAGTGCTTTGTGTACACAGATGTTGCCGCCATATGGTACAGCAGTGCTATGGTGTTTGTCACGCAGCTGTTGTCTTTACACAGATATTGATATCTTTTTTGTGTGTTCTTCCCAGATAACGGGGCCCGATGGTAAGCAGATTTACAAGGGCGACAGGGAGTCCAGCGGGAAATACTCGGTGGCGGCACATATGGACGGAACCTACAAGTTCTGCTTCAGCAACAAGATGTCGACCATGACACCCAAGATCGTCATGTTCACGATTGACATCGGAGAGGCCCCCAAAGGCCAGGACATGGAGACAGAAGGTAGATAAAGCAGCATATGTCTGCGTACAAAAGAGAAATTAAGTAATACCATATCTCCTATACGTCAGCCAGCTTTTCCCCCAGATAGATCATGCAGAGTGTCTGTATTCTGCTGATCTTGTGTCATTGTTCTGTGATAGTTTGATTCACCTTTTTGACTTTATTTTGAACCCTCTGTTCCTCTTCGTAGGTGGTGACAGCTGGGATGGTAGGGCACAGGGCAATAGGCTTTTATGTTTGTGATGCACTGCAGAGTCTTCTCTAACCAGTGTTTCCATAGTTTAAACTAATAATGTGCATTTCTACAACACAGAGGAAGTTGTATTGTTTGTGAATGGCTTGACGATTTGCACAGTGAGAACATGTATGATCTATGAATGTCTCTGGTGATGGAACGGCATCACCTGCGACATGAGTCACAGTTGCAGAGTTGTTATGCATGTATTGCATACCTCCATGCATGTTTTATTCTTGGTGCACATCCACTGTGTTGTGGCCTGTTACTTAAGATGATGTTTGCCTGTTTCAGCCCACCAAAACAAGCTGGAGGAGATGATCAACGAGCTGGCAGTCGCTATGACGGCTGTGAAGCATGAGCAGGAGTACATGGAGGTTCGCGAGAGGATACACAGAGCGAGTGAGTCCAGAGCCAACTACAACATGTACGTCATTCTAATCGTTTGAATGGAAGTTCTAAACTGTCATCTTCTGTCTCTCTTCCAGTCAACGACAACACAAACAGCAGAGTGGTGCTGTGGTCGTTCTTTGAAGCTCTGGTTCTGGTGGCAATGACACTCGGACAGATTTACTACCTGAAGAGATTTTTTGAAGTACGGCGAGTGGTTTAGTGCGATGAAATTATCCCTCTGTGTCCTCCACTGATTTCTCCCAACACCAAGACAGTTATTTACACTCTGGAAACGAGACCGGCAGATTCGAGTAAAGCCTACATATGATTGGATGTCAGATGTTTTGTTCTCCTGTTACCTGTTTGTTTCCTTCTTTATAAATGTGATTAGTGTTTGTTTGGAACGAATGGCCAAAAGATTCTGGGATAGTCGGTTTATTAGTTTCTTTTTTTTAATTTTTAGGTTTGACAGATTTTCGTTGCCCACTATTGTTTGATAATTAGTAAGTGCAAATTCCTTGCCAGTCCAGTTTTGCCTTCGTGAATGACCGCAGGGCTCATCATTTTATGTAAAAGCAGTCGGATGAAAGACTTAAAAATGCACATAAATTGGTCGGCATGTGTGGAGTTTCCACATGAAAATGCAAAGATTTAGATGGGACCCGTCTCAAATGATAAAACACATACAAACATGAGAACAGAATGTTGGATTATGTTTAGAGATGCAAGAGTTTTTGTTTCCAGCCTCTAAGCCAAGTCAGACAATGTACTGGTGGATACGTGATATCTGTACGTTGTGTTCATGCTCTCAATCAACAAATTGCCCTCCTGGTGGATATATCTGAAGGATTTACACTGAAACCGATCTTTTAAGGGAAACCGTACGGCTTCTAGCTCCGTCTGTTGATTCACAGCGATCCATGCTGCGGGGGGGAAGGGGGGCGGGGCTTCAGTGCGATTCCCTACGTAGTTCAGAAACAGACGAGTGGTTTCTCGGCCTAAGAGTCAACAAGTTGATTTAACTTTTACACTTTAATTTGACGACTTCCACTTAGTAAGACCTGGAAGAGCCGAGGCGGAGGTTGATTTTAAACTGAACTAAGTGTAGAGGAATGCTGAAATACATGTTGATTGACGCTGGGTGGGGGCGGGGTGGGGGGGTCTGATGCGTGATGACTGCTGTGTGCTTTAGTTGCTTCTACTAGCGTTCCTGTGTTGGTTTAGGGGTTTTAAATTATGATTGTATACAGTTTTGAACAGTTTGTTTTTCCTGGAGCATATCCTGTGACATGCAACTGTTTGGATGAGGCCTTTCAAATGTCTTCTACTTGTTTATTTCCCCGTCGAGGTTAAAAATGAAAAATAACTCTCGTCCAAGGCAGTAGCTTCACATCTAGCACACAGCTGCAACATCACAAGTGTTGCATGTCGCTGAATATGTTCCAGTTTTGTATTAAAAACAATCTTCGGTGGGTAAACTGCTCTGTACACAGTCTCCTTTTTTGTGATTACACGCTACTAAATCTGATGAAATGGATCTGTACAAATGTAGAACAGTTGTCTGTGGAAAAAGCCCCAGGTTTCATAATAAAGCCCATATTCTGTACATTTACTTGGATGTCTTTAAGCAGGTTTGACTGAATCATGTAGTTCAGTGGTTTGTAAAGTGGGAGTATGTAGGACTATTTTCACTGTAGTCGTAATTATAATGTAATAATTAAATGTATTTATATACAGACACAGCACTTACAAAGTGCTTAACATGGTTGAACCAAGAACGAAAAATATATTCATGACTGCAATGAGATCAAATCTATGGAAGCCCATTTCTGCAGCAAAAAAAAAATTTGAAGTTAGACTTGATAATAAAAATGTCCCCATAGTCATGAGATAGAAAGTCGAAGTAATGATACTTCAACACAGTCAGAAGCAGCTCTTCATAGGTTACCCTACATGTGACATACATGTATTGTGGGTACAATGAAGACTACTTTAAACGTGGCTTTACAACACATGAAATACTTCACGTGGGATTGTGTAAACGCACCCTTGAAAGGATTTTAAGCTTTGAAGAAAGTTATTGTAATAACTTGTTTGATATTTGTCTTTGCTATTTTCTTTAATAGTTTGATCTTTGATAGAGTAATGTGGGTTTCTTAACCCTAAATTAAAAGGATTTAAGTTATAACAAATGTGCTTAAATATATTTTTACACTTATATGTACAATATTTTCCATACAATTTCAGACAATTACAACAATACAAAAAAATACACTACCCCAAAGTTGTATTTAAAAATAAAATAAAAAGCAGTGACTTTTTTGAATCTATTGCAGTAGAAAATAAAATACACGAAAAATAGAAATACATCGGTACGCGGAACGATACTGGGGACCGCGCTTCAGTTGCCGCCCGGGTTGAAAACATCAACGCACCCGGAAACCGGAACAGCGTGGAGGCGCAAGAGGAGACGCAGCCGAGCGGTGGCTAACAACGTTAGCATTAAACTCAGTCTAGTGTTCCACTCAACATGGATAACTCGACAGAAGGGACGTGGGACAGTTTACCGATTCAACTCACTGAAGGGATTCTACAAACGCTCGAGGAAGTGAAGTTCACGCACATGACACCTGTACAGGTAACTTTAAAATACCTCTCTTTAAACCCGCTTCTCTTTAACACCAATGTTCATCAAACACATCATTGATATATTATTGTTGCTTTTTCTTTACAGTCTGCTTGTATTCCGCTGTTCATGAGTAACAAAGATGTGGCTGCTGAGGCGGTAAGTGTAACTAAGTACTCTAACGTTACGTAGGTACCACTTTGAGGTACTTGTACATAACTTGAGTATTTCCATTTCATGCTGTAACATTAATGTGATGAACACATTCATGAATCGATAATTATAATCCAGTAATATGGTGTCTATGAATCTAAAATGTGCCATTCTGTACAATGACTTTTACTTCTAACAGAGTATTTTTACACCCTATAGTACAACAGTTAAACCAGACATACTGGTGGTACTACTAATTAACATGTGTATGAGCTATAACTAAGACCTAATAAATCAGTTAGATCAGTTATAAAGACATCAATGAATATAAGTTTTGAGTTGCCAGGTTGTCAACAATCCTCAAACACTGTATTAGCACTACAGCTACCAATGTTCCTTATTGATTAATCTAACAATTTTCTTAATGAATTGTCTATAAAATGTCAGAATGTGAGCGTGTTTTATTCAAGCAACAGTCCAAAATAAAGATATTCAGTTTTAATATAAATTACAGTGTGATACAGAAGTTGGAACGAGCTGTTTTTGGGCATTTCTACTTCAAAATGTGACGGTTAAATGAATCCTCTTTTGATTGATTGCTACTTGTCTTCTGTAAAACAGTTCCAGGACATGTGGAACTATTTCTTCATCATTTTCTGTCGTATCGTTGTAGGTGACCGGGAGCGGAAAGACGCTCGCTTTCGTGATTCCCATCATAGAGCTACTGCTGAAGAGGGACGAGAAGCTGAAGAAGATGCAGGTGAGGCCGAAGGCGACGCTCCAGATTTACATCCATCTTCCACTGAGAGTGACTCTGTCCAACGTGTAGAGGGGGGTATCGGGGCCATAAGGGGGATTCGAACACCCGGTTGAAGCTTTAAAGGTTGTTTTTTCTCCTGCAGGTTGGTGCTCTGGTGATCACGCCCACAAGAGAACTGGCCCTTCAGATCAGCGAAGTGATGGAGACGTTCCTTCAGAAGTTTCCACAGTTCACGTGAGTACAAAGTCACTCTGACCCGTTTGAATAGTTAAATATCTTAACTCAAGGTCCGCTTGCTGATTTCTTCCGGAGCTTTCAACCACGTCTCAGTTAGCTCAGTTGTCACGACTAAATATTCAGACGAATGTTTTTAGTTATTAAAATGCTTTTTGTACGTTTGTTTTTCAGGCAGATTTTGCTGATTGGTGGCACCAACCCGATAGACGATGTGGAGAAGTTCAAAGATAAAGGGTGAGATGTGAGGTGTTACTTAGGGGCTAGTAGAGTCTTTATGCTAAGCTAAGCTAACAGATTTAATTTTCTTATCAACGGACACACATGACAGTGGCGTCAATCTTCTCATCCATCCCAGATATTTAGAGGAAGAGTTCATTCGATTCATCGTTAAACAAATTAATCACGTCCACTAAATCAACCGAAATTCAAATTAAGAGTCCTGATGCCAAAACAAGATGTCCTTTAGTTAAATTACTTTTTAAAGAGGCGATGAGCAGGTAAGTGGCAGTGCCTAAAAAGGGTTAAATATGAGTGCTGATGCATTTTAATGTGAGGAGAGTTACAGGAAAGGAGACTTATCTCAACTTGTAGATCCAACAGAGACGAGAAGTCCACAGCTGATTCTGAGCGGAGATAGTTTATGATTCAACCAAACCTGCTCCAGATAATCCAGCTTCCTCTGTTAGACTTGTTTCTACGTGTGAAGACGTCCATGAACTGGACTCCTCTGTCTGTCCTCCATGCTGCCTTTGTTAGTTCTGTCCCCTTCCCCCGTCTCACAGGTGTGTCTGATGTATCTCCTCACCTTCATTTCCTGTCACCGTTGAAAAGGGATATTCTGCACCTTTTTATTTTACCGCTTTCTGCTACAAGCGTACCTCTCAAAAATGTCAAACTATTGCTGTAAAAACAAAACTACGGACACGTTTGCATCTCCGTCGACTTCAAGACGCAGGGCATGCTGGGAAACGCCTGGCTGTCATCTGATCAGAGAGCTGATTGGCTCTTAAAACACCACGTTTAGTAAAAACAATCCTCACTTCTGTGTCATTTTAATTTTGAAGGCGAGATTGTTGGCTGTGAGTCTCTTAAACCAGGCGACCAGGACGAGTGTGACGTGTGTGTGTGTGTGTGTGTGTGTTTCAGGGCGCACATTGTGATTGCGACACCGGGCCGTCTGGAGGACATGTTCAGGAGGAAGGCAGACGGTCTGGACTTGGCCAGCTCAGTGAGGAGTCTGGATGTTCTGGTTCTGGACGAGGCCGACCGACTGCTGGACATGGGTTTCGAGGCCAGGTGATGAAATGACGTCAGCGTGTCCAGATGAGTTTTAATCTTCCTTGAGACCTTTGTGCCGCTAACAGAGACTCTTTGTGTGTTTCCAGTCTGAACACCATCTTGGGTCACCTGCCCAAACAGAGACGGACGGGCTTGTTTTCAGCCACTCAGACTCAAGAGCTGGAGAAGCTGGTGAGGGCCGGCCTCAGGAACCCGGTACGCATCGCGGTGAAGGAGAAGGGCGTGGCGGCCTCCGCCATCGTCCAGAAAACACCATCCAGGCTCTGCAACTACTACACCGTGAGTCTCACACCGACCGCTTCACGTCAGTCCGGGAGGGAGGGGCCTATTATGATTAGTTTTATACTATTTTATACGTTATGCTGCATTATGTAGTAAAACAAGTTGTGCCTTTGCTTGTGACTTTGTGTATTAATCTGTTTCACATCAATCAGCCCCCAAAAATGTAATTGACACAAAAACAACTTTTTTTTTTTGGTCATTTCAGATTTGCAGAACGGAGAAGAAGTTCAACAACCTGGTGGCGTTTATACGGCAACACAAGCAGGAGAAGCATCTGATCTTCTTCAGGTATGTTGAATATTATATTAATCGTGTAGGTTGTGTTGACTCACTGTTTTTAATCCGGCCAAATCAAACTGTCAACACAGAACCAGCCATCGGGTTCGTCTACTAAAGTTAAAACAAAGAAGACGACCGCGTCCTCAAAACTGGTGACGCAGAGGAAGTCGGTGTTAATTTGTCTAATTATACTGAGAACCGAAAATATGGAGCTTTGCAGACGATGTGGTGTCTCTTTGAGCCACAGCAAGTAGCTAAGAACGGATCTTTTGTCAGCAGCTTTGTCAACAGCTTTCAGATTGTGAAACTGCTCAGACGAGAAGAATAAAACAGCTCAAATTGATGCGAGTGGACAGAAATCCAGTTGATCGACCTGCAGCCGGATCGTTAATCATTCAGGCAATAAATCAGCTGTGACTCCTGCAAACTGCACGATGAACAAACAGGCAGAAATATGGAACAAATCTAAAATGCGTCCTAATCCCGACATTATGCCGTCACGTTTGTTTTGTCAGATCTTTAGTCGTTGACCATGTCACTGTCTCCCCACCAGTACGTGTGCCTGTGTGGAGTACTTCGGTCGAGCTCTGGACACTCTGGTGAAGAAGGTCACCGTCTACTGCATCCACGGCAAGATGAAGAACAAACGCAACAAGATCTTTGCAGACTTTCGGGCCCTGAAAAAGTTTGTGTGCATGAAACCGCAAGAATGAATCAGTAACAAACGTTTGTGTCTATAAGTTATGTATCATCCGTTATGCTGCAGTGGGATCTTGGTGTGCACAGACGTCATGGCCAGAGGGATCGATATCCCCGATGTTAACTGGGTGCTGCAGTACGATCCTCCCAGCAGTGCCAGGTGAGGGAGAAACATTGAGTCTATATATATCTATCTATCTATATATATATTTATATCTATATATATATACTCTGTGTGGAAGTGACTGGGATCTCTTTTTATGTGTAAGACAACATTGCTTTCCTAACTTAACACATAATGTAACAAATGCCTAGAAATAAATATTTATTGTGGTTTTTATTTATCCTTATTTTGTCTCAGTGCGTTTGTGCATCGATGTGGACGTACAGCTCGTATCGGCAATCATGGCAACGCCCTCGTCTTCCTGCTGCCGATGGAGGAATCCTACGTCAACTTTCTGTCCATCAACCAGAAAGTGAGTTTGCAAAAACTTCTCTAAACCCATCAAGTCTACTCCTGGTTGGGTCCATATACTGCTGATGTTGTATTACCACAGAACGATGAATTGGTCTCTTGTCGTGTCCTCAGTGTCCCCTCCAGAAGATGGTCCTCACAGGTGAGGTTATGGACATGCTGCCTAAAGTGAAGGCCATGTCTCTGGCGGACCGAGCCATGTACGACCGCGGCATGAGAGCCTTCGTGTCGTTCGTCCAGGCCTACGCCAAACACGAGTGCAGCCTCATCTTCAGGCTCAAAGGTGAACAAAAAACAGCCACTTCACATCTTCTCTGCAGTTCTTCACGAAGCACAGATGTTAACCTTTCAGCCGCTGCACCTTTTCCTCCGTCTAGATCTGAACTTCGCCACCTTGGCCCGCGGCTTCGCCCTCCTCCGCATGCCCAAGATGCCCGAGCTGAAGGGGAAGAAGATTCCCGGTTTCACCAGGACGACGCTGGACACGGACACCATCCGCTACAAGGACAAGAACCGGGAGAATCAGAGGCAGAAGATGCTCGCCGAGCTGAAGGAGAAAGTGGTGACGCCCTTGCCTAAAAGGAACTACATCAAGAATAAACCTTGGTCCAAACAGAAGACCAAGAGCGAACGCAGGAAGAAGAGATCCGCCAAGAGGAAGCTCGAGGAGGTATTTCTTTCATTTTTAAATCTGCTGATGAGACATCAGATGTTTGGATTTATTCACGACTCCTCATTGTATTTGTTCCGTGTCTGCAGGGCTCTGACGTGGAGGACGAAGACGCGAAGGAGCTTTTAAAAGACACTCGCATCCTCAAGAGGCTGAAGAAAGGACAAATCACAGAGGAGGACTTTGAGAAGCAGATAACGAGCGGAATAAACTCCAAACACAGCGCAGGAGGAGCGTCGGGGGACGGGGAGCTGTGAGCAGCTGTGTTGCATTCAATTAAACGCTGAGACATTTGTTTACCTTGTGATAAAATGGATTTTTTTTATTGAATTATAAATAAAGCTTGATGAGCTCGTCGCTGATGGCAGACGGGGTGAGGACTCCCAGGTCGGTGAAGAGGAGTGTGATGAGGGACGGAGGCGTGTAGTCGATCATGGGATGCTCCTCCGACAGGTTCTTCACGGTCTTCAGCGTGTCCGCTTTGTACTGCGGAGGCCAGCAGAACGTTAGTAAAGAAAATAGAACAAAACAAAGGCATCCTCTGTCGTTTCTTACCTTAAATCTATCGGGCACGTCCTGTTGGTTGAGCGGGTAGATGCGGACGAATTTGAAGCTCTCTGCTACGACGTAGAAGGGCTTGTTGTGAGCTTTGGAGCACACGGCCGTCTGATACGTGCCGATCTGTAAACGGCAACGGTTAAACGTTCAGCTCTGTGTTTGCGTCTCGATCAGGAGTGGAAAGCAACCAAGGACAAGTTTGAGGTACTTGTATTTTATGAGAGTACTTCTACTTTATACTTTTACTCTGCTACATATCAGAGAAGTTATTTACTCCACCACATTTGTAGATGAATACATTGAAAACACCTCAAAAACATGAATTATTGAGTCTTATTTTCTGCCATTGAGATGATTTCAACTTGTTTGTGAGGTTCCTTCTACTCTAAAGCAGTGATCCCTTATTCTGTCTTTTTTTAAAGGGGACATATTATGAAAAACACACTTTTTCAGTACTTGTGCACAAACATCTGGATATCTGGAGTTCCTACCAACCCACAAACTGAAGTAAGACGAGTCAGTCAGGTTTGGATCTCCCTCCTTCGTCACATGCCGACTCATTAGAATATACCGCCCACGGCTTGAGAGCTAACGTTGCTGAAGTGCACCATATTTTTGGGGCGTTTTTAAATCGGCTAGTCTTAAAGAGACAGGTGCCAACACGGAGCGCTTTAGACTAAGGTTATATATACAGGGACGATTCAGACAGTATGTTTTTTTGGACATTAAAGCATGTAAACTAATCCTAAATACCAGTATGAACATGAGCATAATATAAGATTCACTCACTTATGTTTTTAAAGCAGGTTGTTTTCTATCATAAACAGGTTGAAATAATCCAGTAGTTTAATCTTTTAGAACTAAATAACTAATCTTGACTTTGATCAACTAACATTAAATATGTTACATATTAAAATACATTAACAACTTTTACTTTTGATATTTGAATTACATTTTCCTGATAATACTTCTGTACTTTTACTTAAAGCTACCACGGTGAACTGTCATTGTATGTTGATTCTGGCGCCCCCTGTGGACGTAAACGGCAGTGTTTCTGTGAGCGTGTTAAATATCCACAGCTGCCAGATTCCATTTAGAAAACCTCATTTTAGTGCAGCGGGTGGAACTTTACACACAGACTGGTATTCATACTTGATGAGCTTGTTTTGTGATAAAGGCTCCGGACGATTCACTGAAACTCACCTTGTTGATGATCCCTCCGCTCTCAACGACTCCCTCCGCTCCAACAATAACTAGGTCTACTTTCTCCAAGACATACCTGAGGGGAAAATATCAAAGAACACAAAGCTTTAAGGTCATGCTGATGAAAGTAAGACACTGATTTTGACTTCATGATAAATGTATTTACCCGACAGCTGCATCCAGGACCACTGTTACCGGGACGTTGAGCTTTCTCAGGGCGTCCGCCATCTCTCGCCTGCACGGAGAACGAAACAATCAATGAGTGTGTGAGAGAGACAGCGAGCGAGAGACAGACAGACGGACAGAGAGAGACAGACAGAGCGCGTGTGTGTGTCCCTTCACAATAAAACAGTTTCCTGTTGGTGTTCGCTCACCCGGCTGAGTCGGGCTGTGACTCCGTCACGTACACAGAGAAGCGTTTCTTCTCGGCTGCAGCTTTTTCAAGCACCCGGAGGACGACTCTGGAGTACGAGTGAGTGAGGATTTTCTGACAGGAACATTTAAAAACATCAGCCACCGCCTTAAAGGGCCAGCGCGTAAGATTTAGTGCCATCTAGTGGTGAGGCAGAGGTCTGCGCTCTCCGAGTGAAACCTAATAAATAAATAAAGCTGTGGCGACATTCCCAGAATTAAATACTGTATAATAGTTCTTCATTGAATACAAATTCTCCTTCAACCAGGACTGAAATCTTAAGGATTCCCACTTTGAGTAAAAGTAGAAACACTGCATTAAATAAAACACTCACAGCTCCGTCTTTGATGAAGGTGTGACAGAGTTTAGCCACTTTGTTCCTGGACATCGAGATCTTCTCTAGAAAAAGTTCTCCTCTCTCCTCCATCACCTTCTTACAGCGAGACAGATCCTGAAAGACAGAGAGACAAAAGTTAAGAGTTTGTCTCGTGATTACGAGACAAACTCTCGTTGGTTCTCCTTTCATCTCGGATCACTCATCATTTGCCTGGATTTCCTCCAGGGAGGAGTTTTGTGATAAAACCCGTTTAATTTGGCCGACTCAAACTACTGAAGCTGCACGTTGTCCGCTCACCTCGTGCTCCAGCGATGTGAGACTTATGAAGCGCAGGAAGAGCTCTCCTCCAGAGGACACGGCCACAGACGAGTCCACTCCGGTCAGGCAGTCTGTGGCCGACGTCAGGCTCTCCCTCAGGCCCTGGATGGTCTCACCTGAAGGGGGACAGCTGGTCAGATAAGAGGTCCTAGTTTACCAGGAACACAGGATACTTCTAAATGTTGTACTTTATACTGTATTACATCTCAGAGGAACATATTGTACATTTTACTGTACTACATCTCAGAGGTACATATTGTACTTTTTACTGTACTACATCTCAGAGGTACATATTGTACTTTTTACTGTACTACTTCTCAGAGGTAAATATTGTACGTTCACTGTACTACATCTCAGAGGTACATATTGTACTTTCACTGTACTACATCTCAGAGGTAAATATTGTACTTTCACTGTACTACATCTCAGAGGTACATATTGTACTTTCACTGTACTACATCTCAGAGGTACATATTGGATGATGGGTGAATGAACACACACCTTTGTCTCTCTTGAGGAACTCCAGCAGAGTGCGGATAGCCGCCACAGCGGAGGCCATGTCCGGGTCTGTCCTCATCTGAGCCCTGAAATACTCCACCAGCTCTGACCGGGACACAAGCAACACGGTTCATGTTTAATTACACCAACATTCAAAATATGAAAGAAAAGGGGAAAACGTGAAACAAACGTACCTTCTTCATTCATCCTGACACCTACACGAGAGCCTAAAAGCTGCACTCTTTAGTGTGAAAACAAAATAATGTTTACTGAATTCAATCAGACCCAAATATTTTGGCACATGCCAAATACTCTGCTGACTCTGTGTTCCTGCAGCCTTCGTTTGAATCAAATTATACACAAAAAAAAAAAACAACAATGTCAGCTACACTTTTCTGAAAGCTGCCTGAGAATAATCCTCAGTCTGTGTAGAAAGTTGTATTGTCACTATTCTCCGAGTTGCAGTGCGTTACGAGCTGAGAGCTGCGTGTTGACGTGTCGCGGAGAGATGACGTAGGACGTTTTTTTCCATGCTGAACGTCGTGCCCTCTTCGGGTGCTGTCGGAAATATTGGTATTCATTTACATTTTGGTGAAAATATTTAGGCTAAAATTGTTTATACTTGTGTCTTTTGTCATTTAGATGAGGAAACACTTTTACTATTATTATTATTATTATTATTATTATTATTATTAATTGTAATAATAATTATTATTATTATCATTGCAATTGTTACTATTATTATTATCTTTGAATTTTCACTCTTCTACTTTGTATTGCAACTGCTACACAGTAAATACAGTTTTGTCGTATTTATTTTGGGTAGATATCAGGCAGATATGCAGTTTTATGAGTTTTATTAATAAGAAAAAGGTAAAACACTTTAAGTCCCCCTACTTAGCATTTAGTAGCATAAAATAAACATTGAATTAAATACCCATGATAATGTAGTTGTAAGCAGAAGTGGTTTTATTAATGTATCTGTCAATAACTCCTCCTGTGGGCATCCGTAAATGGAGGCTGCTGGACTAACATATAATAAACGACAAGTCTGTAAAACACACATGAAATAATATATATTTCCCAACATCAGGGGCCTAAGAAGTGAAAGGTGCAGAGTGGCTTCATAGCTAGACAAGATCTGTGGGAGGTATAATACTTTTATTTATATATATATATATTTAGTCTTATTCTCCAGTAAGTCACGCATTATTCTTTTTATAAAATTGTTTACCTTGTGATTTAAATCTCACAAGGTCCTCCATCTTCCCTCAATCAGAAATCATCTGACCTGCAACTTAATATAGACAGGAAATAGTCACAAAGCCTAAATTAATTCAACCATATGTTATGTTTTTGTTTAGTGTTTAGGAGTCTCAAATATGCACTCTAAATCCATACAAGTAATGTATCACAAAAATATCTCTCCTAATGTGTACCGTTAATAATTGTATTATTATGCTCATTCCATCACACGCTTCAAGCTTATATTTAGATCATAATATATGATATTAAATATTAATATTTAACTTCCCCCATTATGCCAAAAAATCCTGGTTAGAAGCCGTTATTCCTCTAATTACACAACTTTTGGTACACGGAGATGACTTGACTCTAATGAACCAACTCTGCAGTACACTAGTAAATTTGAATCTTTTACGTTTCTTAAAGGGCCAGTGTGTAGAGTTTGGCGACATCTAGTGGTGAGGTTGCAGATTGCAACCAACCAAAGCTTCTCCCGTATGCCAAGGAAAGGCCAAGACAGCTACTGGACAAAGATGGAGGAGCGCTCAAAATAAAAACAATGCAAGAGAAGCCTGGAGAGGACTGAAGATAATCTCAGGTCACCGCAAAAGAGACTGGGACTGGGACAAATAAACTGAATATGGTCTTTAAACAGATATGATTCTGCTATTCCTCACAGTTATTTTAATAAACACGGTTATTTGGGTCGTGTCACATCCTTTCTGACATCTTACACATGAAGACAGGTGAGATTTAGGCCTTTCCAATGAGAATATAACACTATAAGCCTTCAAGACAAGGCCCTGAGAAAGATCTTTCATAGGATTACAGCAAATAAACAAATGCTGTGTTTACTGTATTTAAAGATAGTGTAGGCCATAACTTTAGTCTACATGCTTATTTGTGCTTGAACTAATATTTACAAAACACAAGTTTGGTTCAGTATATATAGATAGATAGATAGATAGATATAAACTTTATTCATCCCCAGGGGGAAATTAGATTGTAGCAGCAGCAATTTACAGAGTAAAATACAACGTGGAATGCACAATATATACAGTACAATAAAATAACAGAGCAGATATTGAATTTGAAGGAATAGATGAATAAAAAATAAGATAAAATAGAATAAAAAATAGAAATGCACAGTGTATACAATGAATAGAGTGGTATTAATTAAATTAACAACTAGTAAACTAAACAAACTGGACAGTAGAGCAAGGATCACCAACAACAAGCAACAACCGTGTAGCGTTGTTGTAGTAATGTGAAGGACGATGATCTGGCCCGAGGTGTTTTATTATAAAGTCTAATGGCAGAGGGCAGGAATGTTCTCCTGTATCTGTCCTTGACAGTGGAGCTGGATGAGTCTGTTGGAGAAAGTGCTCCGCTGTCCCTGCAGTAGGTGGTGGAGAGGGTGGTCCGGGTTATCACCTGAAGAGGCAACAACGAGGAGGTTCACAACCCGAAAGTCTGGAGCTGTGCTGTAATTGTATTGAGACATAATAAGCTTTGGGATTTTAGACTCTATTTATTGTTAACATCATACGTCTCCTGCTGCGTTAATCACAATATTTTCCATTCAGAAAGATATTAAGTCATTTGTTTAGCAAAAAAGGCCAACACACTCACCAGCTCCAGCCTCTAAAATATGATAATTTGCTTTATATAATTTTAAATGTAATATCTCTGGGTTTTGTTGGGACAAAGCAAGTCATTGACGATGTTATAATTGGATCTGGAAAAATTGAATGGCTGGATGATTTTTTTTTTTACCTAAATAAAGCATCTAAGCCTGAAGTTTCACCCCAAACTTCTTGTAGTTTTTAGTTCTTTGTTCTCCTGCAGACACACAGCAGGGAGACAGAACTGCAGCTGCAGCTCCACCTCTCTCTCTCTCACTGTGCTCTATCAGTCCGCGCAGGCGCAGTAGCTCCTCTGTGCGCTCTGTACTGTTTGCATTGTGTCTGAACTGCCGGCGAGCTTTTAAAAAAAAAAATATTATACCAAACCGCGGCAACAATGTCGGGCAGGTCGGTCCGAGCGGAGACCCGGAGCAGGGCGAAAGATGACATCAAGAGGGTTATGGCCGCTATTGAGAAAGTACGAAAATGGTAAGAGTGGAAAAAGAAAAGAGGGCTTCGTTATCTAACAGCGAGGAGAAAAAAAAGGCTTCGGCTTGTTGGGGGAGGAGAGAGAGGGAAGGAGACGAGAGTGAGGGATGAAATTAAAGAATTTGGGAGATTCACGGCAGATGTACTTGCAGCTCAGGTGCACCGGGGCGCACTATAGTGCGGTGCACCGCCACAGCTCCGTCGTCTGGCTGCTGACATACAACATGTAGCCGTTTTTCCCTCTCTCTTAGCGGCTATAAACGGGTTGAACCCAGAAGCCATTTCGATGCAGTCACATGAAGCCATTGCTTGTAGCCGTTTGTTTGCGCGTGAAGCTCTAACGGCGGAGGGTGTTCTTTTTTTACCCCCTTCCGAAAACCTCCAAATAACTGTTGACTTGGAAACAATTTGACGACGGCGGAGTAGTTTAGTCCGTCTGGCAGTTTTAAATTAAGCGCTTTGAGTCGCCCTTTAGGTCTGATAGAGGAGGAAGGTGGGGGTTGGGAGAGAGGAAGTAGGCTAACTGAACACGTAGCGACTCGGTCCTAACGTTTAACACTAAAACACACTTTATACACCCGTATCGGTTCAATTATTCACACGTTTATCTCGAAGGTGTATTGATTTGTTCGATGTAGGTGCGTCACCCCGCCCGGGAGGGCAGAATTTATGTTTGTTTTTTTATCAGGCGGTTTAATCAAACGTCCCCAGGTCAAAGTCAGTAGAAGTTGGTGGTTTGAAAATAACGTTAATTTAACGGTTTTGTTTTTGAATTTGAAAATGAAAGACATCGTGGAATTTAATTTTAAGCTTTTGGGTACAAATATATTATTTTATACATTTTAATAAATATTGTTTGGGGGGTGTTGTACATTATTTTGTTTTCTGCTGCTGTAATATAAGCTAACACTGTATGCTACTAAACTAGCTTAAAAGTTATAGTATTTATGAACTCAAGAAGTACATTTTTAAGATAATTGTACTTTACGTGAGTATTCCATTATATACTACTTTATACTTTAATTTCACTACATTTCAGAGTACACATAAAATATATTGAAAGGAATATGAAGTGTTCAGTATCATAATATAACCTAGTTATCAATTGTTCCACCTCAACCAGCTAAATGTGATAATAATAAAACATTATATCCTATAGTATAACACTAAATACATTATAAGTGCTATTACTTTGATACTTCATGTACATTTAGCTAATCATACTTTTACTAAGGGACATTTTCAATGTAGGAATGAAGTAAATTAACTGAATACAACAGTTTATTGATTAATTGTCATTTCTTTAGGCCAAAGTTTCACCGTTTCTGACAGTTGATTGAACAAAATAAGACACTTTAATACGTGATGTCTTTTAAATCATTGAACGGACATTTAATGATGTCAAATTAGGCTTTTGGAACATTTTATAAACCAAAAGACTTCCTTACAAATATTTTAATTTCTGTTTAAGCCCTAATGATTTCCCCAATTACTCGTTTTGGTCTATAAAATGTCCGAATGTGATGCTTTTAAAAGTATTTTATCTGCTGTACTGTAATTGTATTGAGAGACATAATGAGCCTAGTCTATTTATTGTTAACATCATATGTCTCCTGCTGTGTTAATCACTATATTTTCCACTCACAGACAAATATTAAGTAATTTGTTTAGCAAAAAGGCCAAAACACTCACCAGCTCCAGCCTCTAAAATATGATAATTAGCTTTCTATTATTTTAAATTTAATATCTCTGAGTTTTGTTGGGACAATAAAGTAATGTGACGATGTTATAATTGGATCTGGGAAAATGAAATGTCTATTTTAACTAAGTGGTTAATTAAAGAAGTTATCAAGAGAATAAATAATTAGTTGCAGCCCGTACATTTAAACTATCGCTATGAGGGCTTTGTTTTGTTCTATTTCTACAGAAGTGTGAATAGTAATAATGTGATGTGCTTGTTTTCCTCTCCGACACAGGGAGAAGAAGTGGGTGACTGTTGGAGACACGTCCCTCCGCATCTACAAGTGGGTTCCAGTGACGGAGCCCAAATCAGATGACGTGAGTTCAGCCTCTTCATCACACTATGTGACCTCACACCTGAGCTTTATCTGAAACATGTTGAAGACAAATGAACATTCAACACTGTTCTTTTTCTCTCGTTGTAGAAAAACAAAAATAAGAAGAAGGGTAAAGATGAGAAATATGGCTCCGAGTTGACGACTCCAGAGAACAGCTCCTCTCCAGGGATGATGGACATGCACGGTACGCACCGAACGCCCTGAAGGACACGGACGCCGTGCTGTCATTCTGTATTTATATTATCAGCAACAAATCCCATGAAATGACCGAACGCTCATTGGTCTCATCTCCAGAGCCCATTGGTTCCTACTGAAGATATAACTCTTTAAATACACTGATATATAGTTTCAAAGAAAGATTCTGTCATTTCCTCAAACAGCAACAACAAACATGTTCATCTGTGGATTAATACACACTTGGAGCACACAAAATACTTGTTGGTATATACATTCAGTGTTGGTTTTAGACTTTTCATGGTATTTATAGACAAAACCTATTGAAAGAAAGGTAACTGAAGTGCCTCCATCTCTCTCTCTGTGTGTCTTCTAGATGACAACAGCAACCAGAGCTCCATCGCCGACTCGTCTCCGGTGAAACAGGAAAACAGTTGTAGCACCAGCCCGGCCCCGGAGCCCGCCGCCACGTCTCACCGCGACAGCAGCGAGGCGAAGACTGACCAGAGCCCCGACAGCAAGCAGGGTCAGACACCAGCACACACACACACACACACACACGTAACGTTACCACAGGTCTACTTTCTCTCTCAGTGGACGTCTAGCTGGTGGTAGTTCAGCAGCTGATCGGCCACTTCCTGTTTTTGTTTTGCCAGTAAAATCTCGCCTCAGTCAGGACCAACAGCATCACACTGAGCAAACGGGACGACTTCCTCTTATTTAAATACAGCTTCAACTTTCTTTCTCTGGTTTCCTCTAACAGCCCCAAAAACATGTTGGAAACTTAACATGTTGGTCTCACATCTTTCAACGCGACACAAGCTGTCAGATTAACGTAAAGGAAAAAAATCGACAATCATCATCTCTTGTGTAGCAACAAATTAAACCCAGTCAAATAAATAAAGAATGCAAATGGAAGTTTTTGAGATTTTTCTCAAGTCCAAAATCAAATCCCTCGTACAACCACTACAGTATCAGACAACCCGTCTACTTATATTGTCTATTCTGCCATTTATTCATTCATTCATTCCAACTGCATGAATGAATGAATAAATATCCAACGTGTGAGGAAATAGGACTTAAAGTGAAGCTGATAAAAGGAACCTTTTCATCTTACGTTTATCTTGTGATTATTCTCTTGATTCACAAAATGGAGAAATAAAATGCCCATTACTCCTGAAGGAAAAGGTTCTTGTCTTCAGTTTGGACTTTTGGTTCAACAAAATATGAATGACTACATCATTTTATCACATAGGACGGAGAAAACCAGCAGGATGTCACAGTGGATTATTTGTGTTTTTGCTTTAAAAATGATCTAACAATGAATTGTTTTCTGTAATTCTTTCAATGAGTCCCATCTAAATATATTGTGTTGTGACACTTTTGCACTGTCAAATATTTTAAGATAAGCAGCAGAATTTACTATCTGATCAACTGTTGGGTTTAGAAAATGTAAGAATATTTGAGTCTCTCTGGCTGACATGCAGTACCCCCTCACCACCACACGGGGTCACTACCGTGTCAGACAACACGTCACCTCTGTGATCTCTTTACTAACATCCTGTATGTTCCCCTCCTCAGCTAAGACACCCCCGTCATCAGAGACCTCAGAGAGAGCACAGAGTGCCAAGAGAGACAGTCTGTCCTCGGGGGACAAGGACTCTTCAGACAGCAAAGCCACTCAGGTAACAACAACACTTCACACACACTCCCGACCCCCTGGGTCTGTTGTTCAAGTGGACCGTTAAACTGTCAGTTCTAACTCAATGTTGTCTTTCTTGAAAAATGCACAAAAAACACCCGTCGAAACTATTGACTGAAGTTTGGAACAGCAGCAGTAAACAGGATGTTATTATTACTGGGAAACAGAGATGTGCAGCGAGAACGCTAACGCTAAGCTAACATTCAGCTACGTCTGGGAAAACGTACACGCGGATCACCAAAGAGGCTCGTTAAGGTCCACATGGCTCCATGCAGCAGATCAGTGAGAGTTCACAGGGTGGAACAGTAATTAACCTGGATTTAGGTCCCAACGATGACATGTTGGGTCCTTTAAAAGTCGTTTAATTTAGTGTTTAAGAAGCTGTGGGAACCCAGATTAAATGGTCCTTACATGATGCATATGCAGTCGTGGAAATGGACTTGATCTAGTGGAGATTGTACAAACTGTACTCTAGTTTTCACAAAAGAAGTGTGTATTAATATTATTATAATATTTATTATGTTTTCTTTATTTTCCCTGTAGGACCAAGAGGAGGAGGCCCCGCCCACCAAGAAAAGCAAAGCGGAGTCTTCGTCTCAGGACTTTGAGGAGAGTTAAATGTTTGGGGTCGTTCCTCTCCTTCACCCTCCCTCCCTCCCTCTGCACCTCCCTCCATTAACTCTAGATAAATTAGGGCTAATGGATCCCCCCCCCACCATCACACTCCTCTGCCACAATATTACCTCTATTCGCTGGTCCCCCTTTGTGCTTCCTTCCAGTTCTCCACACTTCTTCTACCACCAATGCCAAGAGAAGCTCCCCTTTGTGACCAGGTGTGTGTGTGTGTGTGTGTGTGGGGGGGGGGCAGGGGGGTCAGCCACCAAACCCTGACCTGCATCTGTGACCAGAGAGAGTCAACACTGGGGATCTGAGGTCGATCCCGGCCGCTGCTCTGAGAGCGTTTGTAAAACGTTTCCCTGGTTTAGCTCAGGACACCCATGAGGCTAACCTGGTCTCAGATCAGCGGCGGGGGGGGGGGGGGACCTCAGCCCTAAAACGACCCCGTCACTTCAGCCCTCCCGATCCGCCTCCTGTTAGTCTGATGTTCTATATTTGTTTAGGAAACGTTTAGGGTTTTGTTCTCAGGAGGGTCAATGCACTGTTATGGTTATGTCACAATCGATCACAGATAGATTTTTGCTGCTGTAGTGGAAGTCTTTTTTCTCTATCCATGAAGAGTTCTCCATTCACATGTTTGTTTTTTATTTTTAAAGTTAGTTTGTGGTTCGTAGAAGAAGAAGAAGACGGTACTGGTCAACGTGAACTCTTGGATAAGTAGTGACGACAGGCGTCGGTAGCGTAGCTCCTGAAGCTGTGCCTTGAGTTGCTACGTTTCAGGTCAAGCAGGAATTTAAACTTTGGTGCCATGTTTTGTTTTGTTTGCCTTATAATCATCACTAATTAGTATTCTCCAATATTTATAATCAACTGCAACGCTTTTTATTTGAAGGGATAGTTCAACATTTCTCGACACCACTCTGGTGTCGTTAGCTTAGCTTAGCATAGAGACTGGAAACAAAGGGAAAAGGCTAGCCTGGCTCTGTCCAAAGGAACCCCCCAAAAAACAGCTCCTAACTTTCTGTTTTTATACGGATTAAACACACGCGACACAATGTTTTAATGAGTCAGCCTTTAATTAGCTGTTTCTGACTTGATGCTAAGCTATGCTAACCATCCCATGGCTGTAGCGTCATGAAACCCCCCCCCCCCCCCCCCTCTTCCCCAAAACCTGCCGAGCTATCCCTTTTTAGAAACAGCTGGAGACTGGAATTTGAACACTACCCAGAAGAACTTTTACTTTCTGGACATTTTAAATGTCTTCAAACCTCGTAACTCAAAGTTCTCCCTCGCTGGTTTGTTTCTACTTCCGGTGGCTTTTGATTCGTTTCCCTCCTGAAGTAGAACCCGCCCAGTGACGGGGACCGGTTTCCCCCGTCTGGTCCACCATCATGGCGTCTCATCTCTATGTATCACTACTTCTCTCTGACAGAAGAGTCTTTCAGCTCATTGGTTCTGATCCTCCTTCAAGGTGCTGTCTGCCGGCTGAATCGTGTGGCATCGAGCGCCCGGTGTTTGTGCAGATTTGTGCAATTTACCTGAACTTTATATCCATGTATATTTATATATATATGCATGTATATACAGTGCAGATTCAGACCTGTGACCTCTAATGTACATCCTCACCCATGTTAGACTGAGTTTCATCACTATTAACTCGTGAAGATGGAGTGAAACCAATGACTTCATGACACAACAGGGGCTATTAAGAAGTACTTTTACGACGCAGAATTACTTGATCCGATTTCAGAGAATCAGCATTCACGTGGATGGAGAGAAAAGAAATAATAAACACAAAACTGTCTCGGTTCAGAGGATGGATTAGCATATACCTCATTCCCAGTCCAGCAGCGCTGGAACTTAAAATGCTATTGTATCGACATTAACAGTTATTAAAAAGCATTATGTACACTCGGTTTAAAAAAGAAAAGAATAAAGATCTCACTTACGTCGTAGCTTTCACCTGATTGAGCCGATTGCTTATAGTTTGCTCATAACTCTTTAAAAAAAACAAAAAAGAGCCGTGAGATGTTAAATCTTGTATTTTTTTTTCTTTTTTTTTTCTCTTGGGACCATTTTGTTTCTCTTTAGATCTTTGTACAGATTTATGGTTTGGTTTGACTTATTTATTCCATCAGTAGTGCTCGGTTTTTATCATGTCCAATGGTTTGTTTTCTTAATAAAATTCACAAAAGTTGTTTGTTTGTGTTCAGTGTTTGATAGTAGGTTGCAGAAACAGGGAAGTTGATGCTGCCGTTAGTCACAGACTCTTTCAATTTAAGAACATTTTATTTATAAAGTTTCATATGTGTGTATAAATATATGTATGTATATTGTGGTATTAGTACTTCTTCCACCACAGCTGCTGCTGCTAGAGCGACAAAAGGAAACGTAAACACAAGCTTGTTTCTTAGTATTTCTATTGTTCTGCTCAGGAGTACACAGCACATAGAAAACAGTTTACACCACGTCAACATCTGTCAAATAGTTTAGAAACCATTCCCTACATGGTGCCTGAAATAGTTACATATATAAAACATGACACTAATAATTAGACGCATCACTTAAAAAGTACACAATGTTTTAAAGTCTTTACAAATGGGCTGTTTCTCTTCTCCGTATACAACGTGGATCTTATCAACAGGGCAGAAAAATAAAATGTGGTACACAGAAAGCTATCGTTGGTCTCATGGCACTGTGTACACATCTATCAGAAGGAAGCCTCCGATTAGTATTTACAAAGACTCGTGTCAACGGTTAGTCACATCAGGTATTATATAATACACTGTTACACTAGAAGATTCAATATGATCCAAATACTGTGCTTAAGAACGAGAGGGGTCAAATACACGTCGCTATAGTACACGGTTGATTTAAAGGAAGGGTTCGACATTTTAGGGAAATACGCTTGTTTGCTTCCTGACAGTCAGATGAGATGATCGGTGACACTAATATAGTCCGTTAATTATTCATAGATCTATCAGTGCACTCAAACTCAGGATTAAGTAGAAATCGATGCTGCAGAGCCAGAAATATGGTGCCTGGAACGTGGTGCCTACATTACCCACAATGCAACTAGACTTCCGACAGGAGATTTGCGTGCGATACGCTAGCGGTGGCTAATGTAGCCTGGAGTCGCTAGCCTAAAGTAGTTCTTACTTTTTTCTAACTCCACACTATGTTTTTTTTGTTTTATTTTATTTTCAAACTTTAAACCACGCTGACTCAAGTGACATCACTTGAGTCAATTTATCAGACTCAATGCTGCTAGACACTAAAAGGCCGCATTGAACTTTTTTTTTTACACCTTTTTTGCTCAAAACTGGTTGAGTTAAAAGTATAAGATGACCGTCACACCGCTATGTGTTGCCAGAAACGTGTCGCAACACAAAAACTTTGTTTTTCTAGCAATTTTTAGCATAAAAGTAACAAATTTACCACTTCCTTCCTGTTTTGGTGCTGGTGAATGTGGTCAACAGTGTGAAAATGGCAAATATTGACAAAAAGTTTGACATAAGCGGTATTTAATTACAACTATATCGAACTTAAAAGCACAGTAGCGACAAGAGCTAAGAACTAGCAGTTTTCTCCCCGTTTAAAGACCTTGTGCTAAGCTAAGCTAACCTGCTCCGACTAGCTTAATATTCAGCGTACACACACGTGAATGGTGTCGATCTTCTCATCTAACTCTCCGCCAGAAAGCAAGAAGTCGCGTATTTCCCAAAACGTGAGACATCGTCTTTAAAGAGGACACTATGAAACGGGACCGCACGGAATAATCTGCACAACCTTTACGATAAAAATCCCTTTTCTTTAGAAGTTAGTTTGTTTTACTGCTGAATCTTTTAAAGTGGACAGTGCAAACCTAAGTTAGTAGAGCTTCTGTAGTTTCTATCTGGTGAGTTTTCATCCCGTCACTTAAAGCCAACCTGTACTACAGTAGTCCCAGTACAGACTACACACCTTTACATCAGCGCTAGCTTATGTCCTGTAGGAAAAACAAATCACTGGTTAGTGAAAGATCAGACAATAAATAACAAAACTTCATCATGAACTACAACGAATCCTCGAGGATATCAACCTGCATGATGATTTATGGAAAAGTGTTCATTTAGTAGCTGCTCCGGAGCTTTTGATCGAGCTGTCATGCAAATGCAGATCAACTTTAAATCTTAGATTTTACACCGACAGACAGACGAGAAGTCCTGAAAGTGCTCAGAGAAAAGTTTAAACCATAAGACAGAGATGCTGAGGGAAGCTGCAGAGCAACCAATAAACAGACCTTTTAGTGAGATTATTTAGTCAAACACAAAAATGTTGTAAAGCCACTTCATACAAAGCTAAATATACTTTAATGAAGCGACCTCTTTAAGTCAAGGTCCACTTACTGGCTTCTTCTCCTGCAGTGAGCTCCACTGAGGAGGACACCGAGATGCAGTTGAAAGCTCTGGGAAACAAAAATGGCAGAAACTTTGGAAGCTACAATTTCCAAAGTCGAGACTGAACTTCACTGGTTTTCCACAAATGAACATTCAGGTTGATACGACAGAGTATTAGGGCCAATAAGAAGACAAATAACTAATCATTTTAATTAAAAAACATCGTCATATTTTGTTTATAGAATAAAGTTGTTATATTTTGAGGATACAGTCTTAATATTTAGCTATTTAACTTTAAAGTTAGGATATTTAAATAAAAGTCTGAACCTTTCGATGATAAAGTTGTACTATTTTGGAATAATGTAATATTAAAAGAAGTCAAAAATAAATTCATATTTTGAGAAAAAAAGTTTTTATTATTATTATTTTGAGAATTAAGTCAGAAAATAAAAATTAAAAAGTCAATTTTTAGAATGAATTTGTAATATTTAGAGAAAAGTTGGACTAATTATAATATAATTAAATATAGTATGTAAATAGTATCTGTACAGTATTTATAGACTGTCAGGAAATTATAAAACATGCACATTTAACAGTGCTACAGAAATACTCGTGTTCAGGAAAAACTGGAATTATTGTTTAACTTTTTTGATTTCTACAGTACTATATACTGTATTAAACATTTACTGTGATTTATGAATTTGTTGTTGGTGGAAATCTAACTTTTATTTCTTGATTTATTTCACCTCTTTTCCTCTAAATTGTCAAAAGTTTTACTCTGAAAATGTTGCCTCTTACGTCTTGAAGTCCTGCGGCCCTAACACTCCGTCGCAGGTCGACAGACCGGAGGAAAGACTTTAAGACTTTAACTTTACAACATTAAACAGTAGAACGTCTGACATGGCAGTGTCTCTCTGATTGGTCTGCAGCCGTACCGACCGGAGGAATGCGATACAGAAGACAGGAATGTCGAGTCGAAGAGGCGCTTCATTAAGTTGCATCATTTTTTTCCCGCTAAATAACAAATTAAAACACTTATTGTTATTTTTATAAACGAACGATAAAAAAACGACGAGTGCAGAGGACGTATTCCTTCTTTCGTTATAAACATCAATATTGCACCGAAGCAGCATATTTGGACGAGCGTTCTGCATTTGAGTTTATCTTTAGAGAAAAGAGCTGCAGGGTAAAGGAGTTAGACGGGACGGTGGCTACCGGTGATATGCATAAATACAGTATAAAAATACAATATGGAGAAGATCTGGAGGGAGGCGAGTCGGGCTGGTAAGAGGCGAGTTGTGTTTGAGAGGAGAAGGGGAGGAGTTAAGATGCAGGTGAAGAGTTTATGATTTTGGAGCTACTAGAAGGTCTGGTCGTCGTTGCAGGACTCCGTGGCGTGACCGAAGGCCTCGCAGATGTCGCAGTAGGGCCTCTCGTTGGCCGGGTTGCCGTGATAGGCGGTGTGAGGTACCGAGTCGGGGCTCTGGGCCTGAGTGGGACAGTCCTCCGTGTCGTGGAGGTCGAAGCAGTCGCAGATATCGCAGAACAGACGCGGAGTCGCCTTCTTCTCCTTTTGCTTTGACACGCCGTCCACGAACCTGTGCGACAGAGAGAAGAGTGTTCTGTGTTTGTGTGTGTGTGTGTGTGTGAGAGATACATCTTTTTCCTCTGCAGAGGTGCAGAGGAAAAATCTGGTGTTTACGTCCTTGATTTGTTGTTTTATTTGACCAGCATCCCAAAAACCAAATGTACAACTTACAACATAAAACCTGCAGAAAATGCATCACAGTATATTTCTATTATTTCATATCTTTCTTACCCGTCCGGCCCGTCGTTGCCGTTGAACTCAGCCAGCGCCAGCTTCTTCAGTTTGATCTTCAGCTCCTCGTTCTTACGCTGCAGGTCCACGATCACGCTGTTCAGGAAGTTGATCTGAGGGAGACGAACGGAGACACAGATCACCTTCACAGTGGGCACAGATACGGACGTGGAGGTGTGTTTTGTGACGCGTCCTGACTGTCTCACCTGCCCCTCAGCGAACTCCTTCTCCAGCCTCAGCTGCTCCAGAGCTGCATCTCCTGCACAAGCATCAGAGAAAAAAAACGTTGACAAAAGAGGAGAAGAATGTCCAGAACGGTGTGAACGCTCTGATCCTCGTCTCCTCACCTGAGGGCGGAGCCTCCATGTCTTCTCCCTCCGACACCTGCGTTCCCATGAGCCTTTGCTCTAGACCGTGAACGCGGCTCCGCAGCTTAGCTTTGTCTCCCTCCAACGTCTCCACGGCCGCCTGCAGCGTCTTGGCCACGGCGTTCTCTCCTCGCAGCACGGCGATCTGCAGCGACCGTTTCAAACATTCAGAAAACACGGAGCCGAGTTCAAAAAGAAATGATGAGAAAGTCACGAGCTGGTACCTCGTTCCTCAGAGTCTCCAGCTCCTGGTCTTTGTCCGAGATTAAGACTCCGGTGGATTTCTGGAAGTTTACCTCCCCCTCCGTCCCCTGATTGGAGACGGTTTCTCTGTGGACAGATGGAGCGATTCAGAGTCATCATGGTTCAAAAACAGCTGAGCGGTGAACCCAAATATTTATCAAGTGAAATCATCTCTTAGAGACGTTATTCTATGTTCTCGGTCAGTTCAGTTGTTTGTCCAGAGAGTGCTTTTATTAATGCATGTAAGTATATAGTGAATAATATAGTATATTTTGTTTTCTACTGTAAAACATTAGACTTTACTGGAAAATTTCAGCATAAATACAATTTTAAGAATAGGAACCGTGCAAAAAACAATGTGTAGACGTGTTTTGAGTTAAAATTCACGCTCATTAGAAAGTTGATGCTGAATCGATGTATTGTGCAGCCTCGTGTGTGCACAAGATACAAACAAAACCCACTCAAACAAGGCTTCATAGCGCTACTAGAGGTAAAAACAAACACTAGTACCTTTAATATTAATGCAGGTAAATATATAGTCTGTAAAACATCCTCCTGACTTCACTGGTAAATAGTATCCAGGTTCCAGAATAAATACAATTTAAAGAGACAAATAATGCTGGATCTTTACATCAACACAGTCACACAACTGTGAGAAACCAAGAATTTAATATAAATTCACAACAAAGAATCATCTCAGTGGATTAATGGAGTTGAGGAATTTAACACCTGCCTCCTTGCAACTTTCAATTTTTAAAGTGTGTGCAACTGAAAGTGAGTCAGACCGCGTTGAAAAGGCCGAACATGAGAGAAATAAAGAGTACACACACACATAAGGAACCCGTCTGCCGGTGTCTTACCTGGTCTTCATGTCTGGCTGCTGACTGTTGCGCTCCTCATTGTGCTGAGAGGCAAACACACACAGATATAGAAGCATTTAAATAGAAGCTAAACCCGTCTGAGCTTCAAGAGTTCAGTCACAGCGGGAAGTAAATCCTCGCTGTGCCAAAACCTATTAATCAATTCACCGTTTCTGACTTAAACTCTGACCTAGAGCAGGCTGACGCTAAAGGAAGTCGTTTATATAATAATCATTTTTACCTCGTCAAGAGACTTCTGGGAGGCCAGCTTCAGCTCCTCACTGAGAGGAAGGAGAAAGAAGAGGAGACATTAGACCTAAAGGAAGAACAGTCTGTGATGTATCGGAGTCACCATCGTTGCTGTACGCTTCAATCCGGTGTGCAGCCAGATGTGTTAGCATCTGTTAAACATGCACCCACAGAAGAATTCAATGATTTGGTGTGGAAAGATGAAATATGAATCGTCCAATTTGATTATGAGCTGAAAAGTTGTGCAGCAGGTCAGATAAAGTTGCACTGCTTTGTGAAATGAAAAGAGAAAATGCCCCAAAGCCTTTTCATGGTTCCACTTCCATCTGCAGCAACTAGTCCAATCATCTATAAAACGATTTAAAGATAAATATCTGGCATCGTTTAAGTCACTTTTTAAGCAAAAATTTCAGAATTTGCTAAAACAAGACATTTGAAGATATATTCTGGCTTTTATAGACGAAACAAATCATCGATTAATTGAAGAAAATGATCTTCAAATGAACCGATAATGAAAACACTAGTAAATTGTAGACCTAGTTTAACTTTGTATCCAATAAAAAGAGTTGCAACCATATTCAAATGAACATATTCCTGTAGAAATACTTTGTCTCCCTCGGTGGCACCTTTAAAGAGAGACAGCAGCGTTTAGAGACACTGAGACTGAAGCTGTGAAAGAAACAAATACAGCACGCTGCATCATTTGCATCCAGATGTTCAAGACAAAAAGCATATGCCGCTGATGTCATTTAAATGATGCTATAATCACCTGAAGATTCAGTACATAGAGTTTTTGGCCACATTGGGAAACTCATAAAGTGTTATTTACACATCCAGCAGCAACAGAGCAGCATTAGCAGCATTAGCAGCATTAGCATCCGCAGCCTGCAGACCTGATGAACTAGTCCTTTTAGTCCTTTTATCTCCGGTGTTGGTCTCCACCACCTCCTGAGGGAAATCTCTGCCTCTTTAACTGCTGAACGCTCCACCATGTTCAGCATGTTTTTATATTGTGCTGAGCTGAAAACAGCTGCCTGCAGAGTCTCATAACTAGAGTTGAGCCCTTTCACAGAACACAGATATTTAAATATTGATTAAAGCCGCTTTAGAGCAAACAAAGACTCCTGAATCATGCTTCCTTTTACATTTTATTCAGGTCAACTCCTTTTTCATGAGCATTTTTAAAAGCAGTGAGATCAGTTTGGACTACATTCTGAAAGTACACGTACTCTATACACTTTCTACTGATATAATCCAAAGAATCCAGAGCCATCTGTTGGTCTGTATCTGCTGCTACATCGTCCTATTTTAAACATCTTAAAGGATTTAACAGCCGTAAAACCCCACCGTGCTTCATACACTCTGCAGCGCTGCAAAGACACAGCAGTGATACAGCACGCACGCATGAGGAACACCACCAGGATGTTATAAAGACGAGCATATGATCACATTTAGACCCACAGACAGCCGCACAGACTGTGTTGTCTGGGAATGTATGAACCTGGATATTTTGGGATGCTGGAACCGAACGATTTCTGCGGGAGGAATTGAAATTAGCTCCATATAGGTCATTCTTAGGATTTGTGTCAAAGGAAGACGCTATGTGTGACTAACAGCTTCTCCTGGCAGCAGCTGGATGAAATGTTTATCTGCCTGCTGTGTAATTATATCGGCCATGCCTCCATAGCATCCCCTCAAACACAACAGAGGAGTTTAAAGGCACTATAGAAAGATACGTTTTATTACACACACGTTGTAAAGCAAACGTCACTGCTGCGTCTCTCACTCGTATTCTCTCTCTGAGTGTAAACAGCAGCAGCTGGGGCGCCGCTTCTCCAATTGTACTTTGGAAATGTATTCATGCATCATCTATGATTTAACAGCGTATTACTGTAGTTTTATGCTCCACGTCTCTGCAGAGAGAATTGAAAATTAAACTTTCATTTCTACACCAGAACACATGGAAGAGTTTGGGTCTGTTTGAACACTTTGGTCCAGAATTAAATAACAATTGTCGGATGGATTGTCATAGAATCTGGTGCAGAGATTCACGTCCCTCAGAGGATGAACCCTAGTAATAGTTCCTTCAGCGCCGCCATGAGGCCAACATGTTTTTAGAGAAATATCTCCACAACTTTAAGATGGATTATGAAATGTCCCTTTCAGGATGAAATGTAATAAATGTCCTTAATTCCGTAACTTTTTACCAACTCATCATGTTAGTTACTATTCAAAACTAACCCGAGTCCCATCAGCCTCAGTTGTCCTTTGTGTTTACTGCTAATGAGCAAATGTTAGCATGCTAACAAGCTAAACTAAGATGGTAAACATGACGCCTGCAAAACATCTGCATGTTATCACTGTGAGCTTATTAGCATGCTAACGTTAGCATTCAGCTCAAAGCACCATTGTGTGAAAGTGCAGCCTCGCAGACTGTCGACTCTTGCTTTGACAGCGTCATGTGTAAGTGGAGAATCATTCTGACTGTGAAATAAAGGCTTTATAAACACCACAAAAAAATATGAATTATTAAATATTTTTGGAGGTATTAACAGCTGATTTTAACAGACAAACCAATCAGGATTTGACCTGCAGTGACACCAAAAACGACATAAAACACACATCTGAGCTGTTTACAGCTGCTCTCCGAGACGCCACAAAGGTTACATTGATTCCACACACACACACACACACACACACTCTGATGTCACAGTGAGAGCAGCAGCCATGTTGGAGCCAGGCGGTCCTAGGAGGAGAGACGGAGCAATTACATAACAGCCGCAGACTGAGGAAGGATGGAGGAACACATTGTTGACAGGAGAACGGATGTTTAACAGGACTCTTCTTTGTGCAGAGCTTAAAAAAATGAATTGGGCATCGACAGAGATGCAGACGCTCCTTCTGTTTCACCGGAACTAAAGATATTTGTTGACATCTCCATCTGCTGCTCCTCCTTCAGGACGCTACATATATTGATGACTATAATTCAGCCAATTAGATCCATCTGGAGCTTTGACGTCACAGCTCGGGGCTCTGATGACTCAGGGGAGGTGTGGCGGGACGATGTAAAGACACCACACACATGTACACACCAACACACACACACATACACATACACACACACACACACACACACACACACACACACGGTCTAGAAACAGGCCTCGACATCCGGCCGGAGATCCACCAAAGACACAACAGAGTCAAATAAAAACATGCTGTTAAAGGTATTTTTACTTCCCATCAAAAACTGTTTCAGCTCAGCGATCAGTCAAAGCTCTGCCGGTAATTAAAATTTTAATGAATTTGTTTCTATGCCAACACAGCCATGAAAGGAGTCGGTAATACATCTCGCTGTTCACAGAGGTCTTAAAGGACATTTAGTGCTTTTGCATCAAATCATTTTGCAACAAAATGCTGTTTTTTTACGAGTGTGAATGCATTTTGTTTTCATGCATTCATTTTATCTCTATCGAAGCTCTTGAGTTGTGTCATCCGTCACACAGAGAACCCATAAGGACCCTGCTTCTCCTTCTCAGTGCATCATGCACAGATGGAAGGAGCGGCACAAACAGGACGGAGGTTCACTCAAAGGAGGCAACACAAAGTGAAATCACGTCTCACATGTAGGGCTGGATATCAGTGCTCGACAATAACCAGTACCCAGTAGTGTTGTTGCTTCTCAGTCACCTTTACGGGAGACACGCAACCCAACACACGAGTTATCACGAGTACTCACATTTCCTTGCAGAGGACTCCGATTCGCTGGTTTTCTGAGCCGCTCCGCTCCTTCGACAGACTGAGCTCCTCCTGGTGTTTGGAGTTCTGCTGTTTTAAAGCCTCAAGCTGAAGAGGAACACACACACACACACACACACACACACACACACACACACACACACACACGGTTTACGTTTTCTCTTTGAAAATATTCACAGCTAAAATATTGTTGCACTGGAGCCCGTTCGGACTGGATTTGTTGCTCCGGGGGAGGTTTGGGAGAACTTAACATCTTGCTAGTCAGTGATTATAATCCCATCCGGTACGTTTTCATGTACTTCTATTACACGTATGCCGAATTATCTATTAGCAGTTCCTGTTTGCAGTGTAGCCATGGATGTACAGACCACAGAAAACTTAAAATGTGATGATTCTCACAGTTTGGAAGCGTCTTTTTTTCGAGGATTTCTATGCGTTTGTTTGCGACAGTAGAGAATCACACTGAATGATATCAATACGCTCCGTGAGTTGTTCGAGAAGTAGTGCCTCCCTTTCAATTCTCCTGTTAAAAACGTTTCGTAAAGACGTCCGTGGATCCGGAGGAAGCTCCCAGAGACTTCAAATGTCTTATTTTGTTCTACGAAGAGTACAAAACCCAAAGACATTACATTTTGTTGCAGAAGATAAAGAGAGGCAGAACATCTTCATGTTACAAAAGCTGGAACCAGCAAATGTTTGACCCGAAGTTTCGGGGTTAAAACGCCGCCGATGAACCAGAAGGTTGCTGGTTCGAGTCTAATCTCGACCTTTAGTTGCTTCTCACTCTCCTTTATTCCATGATATCTGTACTGTCTGTAACAAAGAATAAACATGTTTCCCCTTCCCCCAAAACACAGCTCTACTCTTCACCATGAACATATATTCAACATCAGATCCCATTGACCCGCGTTCACATCAGAGGAAGAGCAGCAGTCAGACGAGAGGAGTTCTGGGTCACAGAGAGAAGCTGCAGTTAATTCTTAAAAACACGACACATTGAAGTATTTTTGGTGAGTCAGCAAAGAGCAGAATGAATCCACGTGAAACTAAAAATAAAAGCTCCAAAGACGTCACACCCTTCAACTTCTCCTCGTGCAAACCTTTACTTTCTCATTCCACTCATTCAGATACGCTCCAAAAGAAAACACTTCTCACGGATCATCAAATGGACTCGTGCAGCGCTGCGATCTCAGCGGCGTTCAAATAGCAGCAGTCAATAAAGAATTACTGTCAAATCAATGTGTTTGTTGCAGCTGGCTTCAGATGAACTGGAATAAAAACTCATGTATTGATTCACACCGTCAGTCTGCTGCATGTTTCTGTTCGCACGTCGACAAGTGTCATCGGCCGTGTCTTCAGATGCCTTTGCATCCGAGTTTCTGACTTTTTAAGCACCTCAGAAATGATCTACAGCTCCATATGCAGACATAAACATAAACACACACACACACACACACACACACACACACACACACACACACACAAACGTGCAGAATGTAAACATTATCTGCTCGGGTCACAAGCACAACATACATCACAAAATCTCACATCAAACACCAGTAAAAATCCTGGAGGAGAGCTAATTAGTGACGAATGAACAGCATCTCTTCCTGCTCAGAGATTCAGTAGAACGCACTTTAATCTGCTGCACTGATCATCTTTACATCCTGAGCTTGAAACAAAGACAAGCCTACCTGGTAGTGAGGCGAGTAGATGTTACTGGAGTAGCCCTGATGCAGAGCGGCCACGTCCATACCTGCACCGCTCACCACTGCCGGAGTTTAAAGCGATGTTCACCTGTTTAACAGCAGCAGTGATGTCGCTATGCACCCCCCCCCACCCCTTCCTCCTCCTCTCTACAGCATCACACACACGCGGACTAAAACACTAAAACAAGCTGAGCATCAATAAACCAGCAGCTCTCATCCCCCGCCGAGCTCGGCTGAGAGAGGGAAATGGAGAGTGTGTCGCCTCTCTCTCGCTCTCTTACACACACACACACACACACACACACACACACACACACACACACACAGTTGGAGCACTTCCATTATGTAACTCAGACCAGAATAAGCTCCTCCCAGACCCCCCCCCCCCCCCCCCCCCCCGCCCCCCCCCGCCCCCACCCTTCTTTCCCGACTTTCCGACGGCGTATGTACACACTCCTCTAACAGATGCTCCTTCATGTTTAACATGAATCACAGCAAACACAGGAAACAACTAGCCATTCATACTGTAGTCTCTGATACTGAATATCTAACATGTGATCTAATAAATGTGATAGTGATGGAGCGAGACAATCTAACTGGGGCAAACAATTATTTTCATTAGCGATTAATCGCTTGGTCGATGAAATGTCATAAAAAAAGTCAAAGAAATCGTCATTTTCAACGAGTTTAAACTTTCTTTTGGTTGACGATTCCTTTCAAAACCCAATTATATTCAGTTTACTGTCAAAGAAGACGGAGAGGACCAGAAAATAACCACGGCATGTGAAGGATACGTTTATTCTCCCACTTCTTTACAAAATAAAGAATGTAAACAATCAGTTTACTCTGACAGAAGATGGAGAAATCCCGCTAATTACCACAGCTGAGGAGCTGAACGAGCACATTTTGGGGCTTTTTGACACAAACTCTGTGGTTTAAGGTAAGACGACAATAAACGTCTCCAGTTTGAGTCTCTGAACTGTTTGACTGATGTGTTTGAACATAAATGACCTAACTAGGGCTGCAAACTAACAATTATTGTCATTATCAATTAATATGTCAAATGGGGTCTGTTTCCGATGCTTGTTTGTTGATCGATCTTTAGTCCAAAACCCAACGATATTCTATCCATCCTACAAATAATGAGAATAAATCAGGAAACCAGCAAATAGCCACAGCTGGGAATACAAACCAACCAAAACAGTACCACCAAAAGGTTTGTGGAATGACAAATATGAATAATAAAAAGCATGTTTATGCTCCGTCTCTCCCACTCCACTCAAAAAAACCCAAAAATCCAGTTTACCATGAAAGACCAAGAAAACCAGCAAATAATAACCTCAGCTGAGAAGCTGGAAACAGACGCTTTTCTTGCATCTCACTCTCTCATTTCCTTATCATCATCATCATCATCATCATCATCAGCTGTCTAATGAAGGCTTTAAAATGATACAGATTAATAGCAAAGATATTAATAAAACCATGTGTGACAGCACGAGACAAGAGGCCGATCTCAAGTCAACCGTTCGTTAACTAAACACTGTGGTGTCCAGCCAGGCATCCACACACACACACACGCACACGCACACACACACACACACACACACACACACACACACACACACACACACTCAAACGTGCAGAATGTAAACATTATCTGCTCGGGTCACAAGCACAAC
>NW_022280117.1:788520-792531 GCF_004355925.1 Anarrhichthys ocellatus
TGGAGAAGAACCTCAAACAAACACACTTTAAACATCACGACTGTCACATTACAGTAGAATAAGTTATTAAACTTTCCATCGAGTTTGTCAATAATTCACACATGAATTTCATAAATAAATCCAGCCTGACAGGAGGGAGATAGATAGCTGGAGTGAGTGAGAGAATAATGTTTAATTGAGAACCAGATTATATAACCAAATGTTACCTCCAGGTCTCCTCTGGTGATGCAGGCCTCCTCCACACTAAACTGCAGATCTTCCACTTTCCTGTCATACGGGCACAAGCACAAAGTGTCTTTGAACATGTCAGACAGTCAACAACATCAGGCCCGTTGGTCTCCATGAACAGCATCGTGTTGCAGGCCTCACCGTTTCTCCTCCTCCAGCTGGTTGAGCAGCTCCACTTTGTCCCGATCAGCTGCCTCCACCAGCGAACGCAGCTGATCCAACTTTGCCTCCATCTCCACCGCATACTGTGAACACACAGAACAAATGACATTTATCAACGACTGCACACGAGATCCAATCGCAGACATTTAGACCGCAGTTTTTCTGAAGACGTCTAGAATCTATTTTAAGTCTATTTTCTTTTGAGCTGAATTGATTGTTTGACTGCAGATGAAAATGTCTGACCTGATCCCGTCCTTTCCTCAGGACAACCATCTCCTGCTGCACCTCTCCCGCGTGGCTCGTAGCCTTGGCCACCGCGCACCTCTCCAGGTCTTGCTCCGCGAGCAGCTGCTCGATGTGCTGCTGCTTCTCCTTCAGGGCCTCCTGCAGCGCCGTGGTGCCGGAGATCTTACGGGCGTAGCGAGCAGACGTCTCCGTCAGCTGCAAAGATAAAGTGAAGGGAGATAACCCAGATACACAACTTTAGCATTGACTCAGGACGGTTTGGGGGATGCGTTTGAATGAGCAGTGAACATAAACCTCTGCAGTGTTGTTGGATAACAGCAGAGTCTTACCAGTCCTGCTCGGCTGGGTTTGCCGCTGATGGAGGAGGTGGCGGAGCTGAGCGAGCTGATGGAGGAAGCACTGGGGCTCCTCTTGAGGGCGGACATCCTCCGCGAGCTCTTCGCCTTAGTCGGCGTGGTGCACGGGAAGCCGATGCGCGTCACCTTGTGGGCCGGAGCGAACAGACCGTACCGGGACATGCACTGGAAGTATCTGAGGGGAAAACGGGTCAGGCACCAACCGAACCCTCAGCACTGACGGGTGACTTTTACAGGTTACTAAATGTTAAAACAGACATATGCTTAGTCGGCGGTCTTTACCTGGTCCCTGCGACGGCTCCATCATTCTTCCCAAGTGGTTCATCCAGTTCCACTCCACACCAGCCTCCCTTTGCAAAGTCTGTCTCTCCCAGAAACCGCACCACTCCTGCCTTGTTACCACCAACCTACGCACAGACAAACAAATCAAGACAGCACACAGGTGACTCCATGCAGTAACAGTAGAAAAGAAAGACAATGGACAACGGGAGCAGAGAGATGAAACACAAGGAGAAGAGGGAGACAACGAGGGACCGGTGAACCTCGTGAAGGACGGGGAGGACAATCACACAGGTGGCAAACAAACACGAGGAGAAGACTTTCAAACTAAAACAGGAAACACACTATAATGAAAACACTTGGACCGTGACAGAAAGACTTCCAGCTCGGCAGGGAGGAATTCTTTCTTCTTTACGCACCAAAAGCTTAAGCTAGTGATTAAATCTCACAGATGTGCACGATGTCATGAACAGATGTTGAAATCAGCAAGTTTGTGCAATCAAGAGTTTGCTGAATCGGACTTGAAAAACTTATTTTAGCATTAGAAGACAAATAAATGTACGATATCATAATGATAAACTCTGAGTACATTAGTGACTTTATACTCTTACCAGCACGCGGTCTCCCAGCCTCAGCTCCCTCCTCTTCTTCATGGACTCTGTGTCTGAGACGTTAGACACCGACTCGCTGGATGTGAGCATTCGGTTAAGTGCAGCACTCGTCTTAATGCCGGTGCCCTGAGCTGAACAAAGAACAATAAAACGCCTTTCCATGACTGAGAAACAGAGGGTGAATAAGCATGTTTCTAACTGATGAATTAGCTGTTACCAGTTGAGGCAGAGCCAGCAGGTGCAGGCTCGCTTGTTGCAGGGGCTCCTGGTGCAGGACTGGCCTGCCCCCCGTTCGCCTCCGTCTCTGGCAGTGCAGTCTTGGACAGCTTTGAAGGCCGCGTGAATATCCCCTTCCCGTCCTCACACTGGAAGTACCGGACGCCCGCCACCGACCCGTCGTTCTTCCCGATAGGCTCGTCCAGCACGATGCCCGCCCACTGCCCGGGAGCGAACTGCGTGCCCCCGATGAACTGCACTTGGCCGGGCTTGTTGCCGTTGACCCAGACCCTCTCGCTGACCTGGAAGTCCGCGCTTCCATCCTGGGTCGGGGAGGTCACTCTGCCGGGGGACTTCTCTGGAGGAACTGACTTTGGAGCGCCTGCAATCACAAACAATGCTTTATTTATTTTATGAAAGGTGTGTTTTGTTGCTTTGTTTACCTGGAGAGTTTGCTACCATGGTTGTTGTCATGGCACTTAAACTAGTCCACTCATTCTTCTTCCCTAAATATAACGTGAGTAAATGCTTTCTTACCGGAGGATGGAGACGTCTTTGACGGCACCCCAGATGGACGGACTATTTTGCTCGGGGGTTTGAGCCCGCTGACCTTGCCTGGTGTACTCATGGCTCCCTGTTTGTCCATTGGCAGGGTTTGGGATCAAGGTGGGGGTCTAGGCCTTCCCCACCACCCCATAAAGTCCCAATGTGATGGAAGGCAGCTGGAAAACAGAAGACAAAACTCCATGAAATCATTTCAAAAACAAACATTTTGGTGGAATAGTAGAAGAATATATGTTACAGAGACGTGAACCTCATCACTGTCCATTGCTTGTCACACGTTCATGCTTGGTAATGTAGCTGTAAGCAGAAACTCAAATAAATAAAACTTATATGGAGCAAACATGGACGTTGTGAAAAAGAATCATGTGAATTTGGTTGTTTCTGTCACTTTCAAATGTGATGCTTCACTTCTATAGCAAGTGTCCTCAAGTTTATCTTCATCAGGCCACTAATGATTGTTTTCTTTATAGATTAACCTGCTCTTTTCCTGATTCATTCATTGATTGTTTAAACTGTAATAAATTATCACTCACAATCACAATTTGTATACTGTCCAAAACCCAACGATATTCAATATATAAAGATATAAAAGTGAGATACAGATCAATATTTTGAATAAAAATCTACTTTGATTCAGTAAAAGGGAGGGGAATACTTATTATAAGCACTGTACTCATATTTAACTACAGCAGTATCTCTGTGAGAGCTGCTGCAAATATTAAACTGTTTATTACCGAGCTGTTGTAATAAATGCCATGAAAGACAAACGCCTTATCAAATAAAGTGATGCTGATCTCAGTGTTGGCTGGTGGAGCATGTTCTCTGTAGGGCTGTGCCACATCCAATCAATGTCAGCAAACATCCCAGAATGATTTAATGCAAAAACATTAAGGTATCAAACACGTATTACTACTTTACAGTTAAATATTTAACCTTTATTCCAACATGAAAAAAAGCAGAAAATAACACTTTGATAAACACGTCAGGACATCTTATTTTAGTCTCAGTATAATATAATAATATATATCATATAATAATATTCACTATAATATAAAACACACACACATATATATAATGATTTATTTATAACTATATATCATGTCTCAGCAGGTGCTTCATGTCCCTCACTCCCTAACTGTCCGTGCTGGATCCGTCCCGTTGTTTTCAAAAGCTAAATAAGTTATTAGCATGACGTCATCCAGCTAGCCTAACCTGTCTGGTGTTCAGCTAGTGGAGAAGCACTGCTTCCCTTTCCCGCTAGTCTGCTGTCTGATTGTGTTGATGATGAATGTTTGTGATAAACTGAAGGATGAAGTGTTTATGTGTTGATGTTGAATGTTTGTGATAAA
>NW_022280117.1:792541-860575 GCF_004355925.1 Anarrhichthys ocellatus
GACAGCGCTGCAGGTGCCCAACCCCAATATGTAACTTAGCTGGAACCTTCTCAGATTTCCATCCAACAAAAACAAGTTTTATTTTATGGTCTTCATTTGTCTTAGTGCATATGTTAAGACTCAACAGTTTATGGAAGGGTTGCAGTGTTTCAGGCTAATCTCAATGCAAATGCGCAGGTAACATGAGACGCCTCGTCTGCTGTAACATTACCTCAATAAGCTGCAGCCAGACCAAAACAAGCACACCCAGAGCTGTCAAATCCACATCCTGTATCTCAGCTTCACCACTTATTAATCTTTAGCCTCACACAATCAGACAGCAACCATTTAATAGCACAAATCATAGCTGCAGCTTTGTGAATATGCCCAATAGATGATGATGATGATGATGATGATGATGCTGGCCCGTGTTGTTGTGTCTGGGATGAGCTCATTCTACTCTCTGCAAACATGTACGCCCTGTAATGGCGATATTAACGCTTACATGGAAGCGGACAGGTGTGTGACGCTTACTTGGTCTCTGTTGGAGAGCTGAGTCTCAGTGGAGGACGTCGTGGCTGAAGTGCAGCGTCTCTTTTAAACAGCCATCTAGTCGCATGTTTCTTCTTTTTTTTTTTTTTTTCCTGCGGCTCTTCCGTCTCCCAGCCCAGCCCCAGCATGACGTCACCTCTGGGACCAATGCTGCCTTCGCGGACCAAGCTCTGAGCTCGGACATCCGAGGATCAAGATATTCGAAAATACGATTTCGGGAAAAAAAGACTGAACACAAACGGATCAAAAGGCCGATGTCCACCAGTAAAACAATCCGATTAAAAAAGCGATGTGACTAAAAGAAAAATATCCGGCATGTTATTTGACTTTGTATAAAATAATGATTTATTATTACAAAGCAAAGTAGTGACTTAGTATAGTGAAATAAGGATTTAGCATATGACTAGTTCTCACAAAATAATGACTGAAACCTAAATAATTATAGTATCGTAAATCAAAATGAATTAATATAGCAAAATAATTATTTAGTATAGAAAAGCATAACGACTAGTTTTGACGAAATAATGAATTATCACGAATGAAGAATTAGTATCTCAACTTAAGTACTTAGTATGGTTCGGTAAAATAAGGACTTAAGACATCAATCTTATGATAAATATATTAATTGTAGAAGTGGAATAAGAGTTGCTCCTTCGGTTTATACATTTCACTTTTAAAAAGAAAAGCACTCGGATATAGCAAGAAATATTTGTTGGGAAATACTTTGTATCTCGTCTGATTTAGGTTTGTGATTTTAGAAGTCTTTACTCCTCTGTGATCGTTTTTTATACTACAGTATATTTTATGTATGTATTCTCTGCAAGTTCGTGTGTCATTTCATGTGTTCAATAAAAATGACACAAACAGTAATATGCGATTTTTCTGTTGCTTATTCTAATATTTATTTACCGAAAACAAAACTCGACAGGACACAAATATTGGGAATGCATCTATCTGCACACAGAATAAAAGAATATACGGCTCTTACATTATTGGTTGGGATTACCTGCATGGTGTCTCAGTACATGTTTGGTTTGTGTGTTAATCGACAGTTTAACACTGAAGTCTTTATAACCTCCTTCTGGCTGTTCAACTGATTTGTACTGTAAATATTATACTTGGTAGCAGATAATCAGTGACTATGTTAAGTATGTGAACAAAGAACTGGATAAAAACACACATCACATATCTGATGGTTACCATTAAAAGCATTTGCAGTGTATATTAGACGAGGAAACCGTGCAACTGAAATTTTCTATCATCGTTAAAAATAATTGCTCTAATTAAAACCCTCCCAAGGGTTTGTGTTGTATGTATACAAGTACACAGCACTTAGCTGCTAATTATTATTTTAGGTGGGCTAAAACCTCTTCCCTACATTATATTACACTTATAAACCAGGATAACAGTAATTCTATGAGTAGCCAGGCCTTTAACGTGCCCGATGCATTCACTACAGTCTCATTATCAGGTATTTAAAGCCTTCTACCATCAACAGTGGAAACAGCGTTCTTAGTTGAATCCGTCTGATCTTCGTCGCCGCTCCGTCTCAGCAGTTTATTGAAGAGCTTGTTGAAGGTGCCGCTGAAGGCCGGGCTGGAGAAGTAGTACACTACAGGGTTGAGGACGCTGTTGAAGTAGGTGAAGCACACAGAGGTGTAGAACGCCAGGTTGGCCTCCTCGAAGTACCGGCACTCGTCATACCACACCTTGAGGATCCAGACGGCGATGCGTGACACCGTGCTGGGAAAGAAGCAGGTGATGAAAATCAGAGCCACAGCCGAGACGAACTGAACGGCCCGCTTGATCTTCCCACTCTTGTCCAGAGTCCGGACTCTGAGTTGCCACGTGATCCGCACGGTGCAGAAGGCCACGATGGCGGTGGGCAGGAAGAACTGGGTGACGTAGAAGATGTTGTGCCAGGTGGAGAGGGGGCTGAAGCCCATGCAGATGTTGAAACTCTCACACTGCGTCCGGTTGCCGTTGTAGAAGAAGTGCTCGTTGGCCAGAAGATACCCGGTGGCGAGAAAAATCAGAGCCCAGAGGCCGAGGGAGACCCAGAGGGCGTAGCCCAGACCCATTCGGTTGATCCGGTTCATCGGGTGGACGATCTTGAAGTACCGGTCGACGGCCACGGCCGTGAGGAAGAAGATTCCTGCCGCGCGGTTGGCCGCCAGCAGGAAGAGAAGGATGCGACACAAGACGTCGCCGTGCAGCCAGTTCTTCCCACGCCGGTAGTAGTCGGCTCTGAATGGCAAGCAGAACAGCACGATGGAGTCGGCCACGGCCAGGTGGGTCAGGTACACCGAGTTGGGCTTCCACATGTCCATGTGGAAGACGAACATCCACAGGGCGACCACGTTCCCCATCAGACCGAACATGAACTCCAAGATCAGAATCGGAGGCAAAACCCGGTCCAGGACGGGAGACTCGAAGGCGCAGCACTCGTCCGACGTCGAGAGATTCATCTTCGGTGTAAAAACAACGACCTGCTGCTCTGAACAAAGTCAGCACAGACGCTCTGTACCGGCCGACTGCTGAGGTGGGGAGTCGTGTTTGCGCTCATGCGAACGATCCTCAGACAAACATCTGTGCAGCCGGCGTTATCTTTGGGGAAGCGGTGTTGACCCAGAGGAGCGAGGAAACGACCGTAAATGTTATCCGTCTGGGGAGGGCGGCTTCATTATAAAACTATTATGCAGAGGAGACGGTTCACTCGAGGGGAAACTTGGAAAACAAGTAACCTGCGGCCATTTAAGTGACTCAGATAAAGCAGGTGACTTCATCCTCACAATCCTTTTGTTTGTTTTTTTGAAAAATAGACACAAAAGAAAAGAAAAACAAAGTTGGAAAGAAGAGCGTACAGGCGAAGGAGACTGAAATTTATTAGCCTACAGTTTTTGCTTGAGTGAAGAACATTTGGGAGGGATTCACGTCATACCACACCTTTGGCGAACGAGAGAAAGCAGCTATTAATAACTAAAAAACAAAAAAAAAAAAAAAGAGAAAAGAAGAAAAGAAGCCAAGTGAGTGGCCAAGTCCGCAGCTTTTTATGAACAGTAAATAAAATAGGTATAAAATGACTTAATGTGTACATTTGGCCAGGTTGTTGTCGTCGTTACAGGTCACATCCGTTTCAGTAAAAGTGCATATTTGGTCTTCACTTCTTGACTTCACCCAGATCATCAATGCTGTCATCGTCCACCTAAAACACAGACGCAACAATCAAGTAAAGAAATAGTCGGTATAAATACTAAAAAAGTGGATTCACCCGCCGCTGAAAATAGTCCCCAACACATGGACTACTTCCTCTTGTTGTTATTGAGCCACTTTTAAAAGTGAAACCTTACATTGGTGACACTTATTTAAAGATGTGGGGCTGAAAGCTAAAGATAAACACGATGTTTTTTGTTTGTCGACATTAAACAGACTAAATGATTCAACTATTGTTTGGGTTGCTTATTAGTTAACAACTAATAATATGAGAATATGAGAAACATAAAATACACAGGGGATACATCGGTGTCACTGTTAATTTAGCTCGAGGCCGATTCGTGTCACTGCTTTCACCCTGAAACACATTTAAAGGGGCAAACTGGTGTATTATTTAAGCTTGAAACACGACGACATCGTTTCCACAGACTATAGTTGAGATAAACACGAGTGCAGCAGCAGGATATTCATGCTCAGTTTCACCTCTCCTGAAATCAAACTCCTCAAAGTAAAGTAAAAGGTTCTAAGTGTGAGGACAGATTTGAACTCAGTAATCGGAGCCAGATCCCTCCTCTCCTCCTGCCAACTATCTTACATTTATAAACAAACTGAGCAGATACAGAGAGGTTCAAACTCAGTGCAAAAGGACTAATTCACAGCTCTGCCTCATCCAGTGAGACGAGTACAGAAACAAACAGAACTGAAGAGATGAACCATTTAAATATCCGCCGGCTCACCTCGGGCCACTTCTCCTGGATGACGTCGATGATGTCGTCTGTAAAATCTCCCTGAATGATTATTTCGTCCTCCGCTGTCACAGAGGCGCCGCAAGAGAACTTCTGGGCGAAGAACCGCTGAGCCTCTTTGAGTTCTATGTCTGATGAGTCGACACAGAATCCATGTTAGAGAAGAACAAAGCATGAAGAGGAAGGAAAACAGGCAACGGTGAGATTAATAGAAGACAATAGAAACCTCTTACCAAATGTTGCCATGCCGCACACTCTGGTCACGTATTTTTTCTTGGCTCTTGGGATTTTTGCTATTGTGATTTTCTGAGGAAGAGTCTTCTTTTTCTGTTTGATCTGTCCTCTCCCACCTTCAAAAACACAGATTAAAGTCTTTAATACACTTAAACTAACGTCACTATAAACATGCAACAACTAGAAATACATAAAGACAACAGTAAACTTATAGTCATTAAATCAAACATGGATACTATAATCAAATTGTCTTCACTTGCACACAAAAATAATCCCAGGAAATGTTTGTAGACGTCACCAAATCTACCAGCACTGAACTTTGAGGGATCACAACTCAAACGAGGCAGTTTAACCATGAAAAGTAAATTTCTTTTGACACCAGGGAATGATGCATGTATAACTAAAACAACAATATCCAAAAATAGGTCAGATAAAAGGGAAACATTTGTGTCCCTACCTCTCTTCTGTTTCTTCTTCTCCTCCTCCTCGCCTGCAGGGGGAGCTTCTCCAGAGCCGAGGTCCTGATTGGGTGCATTCGCTGCCGGACCAGTGGTTCAGAGGGACAAGAGGAACATATCAAAACCAATCTGGCAACACAGCTTCCCACCTTTTGGATGAGTGCCATCTCTCTCTCTTTAGCACCAGACCAGCCTCTCTGCTGACCCGTGAGCCCACAGTACACAGAGTACATACAGTACACAGAGTACACAGAGAGGTTTTTATATTTCAGTCTGACGTCATTAGAGACCCTTAGACCCGAAGAGATTTGACCTCGTTATGAAGTCGCTTCTCACTCTGAATACACAATAGATTTATAGACTCTAAACAGCATTCATACATTTGGGTTAAGACTTTTGATAATATACATTTTTATATAAATAAATGGGATTTGTGCTGAACATCACCGAAATAAAGTCAGTAACCATAAAATACCAGGTTCTAAGTTGAAAGTGTGTTTTTAACCTGCTGTGCTGCAGGTGGGTCACTCATTAAAATCTCTCGCTGTTCAGACAATCGTCGTTCTGATTTCCCACAGACACCACATATGTTTTTTTTACATATATTTTTAGGAATATGTGTCGATAAAGGAAATATCTGTTTGATGGAATCAAACCTGGAGAGTTGGGTTTAATAGTTCACTCATTGTAAACATCATAACGCGGTGCAACAGTGTGACGCTGGTAATAAATGTGGAGGATAAATAATTCCGAACCTTTTGGAAAATGACCGAACAAGCAGTTTAATTTCCAATCAGACTGTTTTGTAATTTCAATACATAAGCTGTAACACAATATTACAACATCAACATTTGCTCTCATGTAGCAATGCATAAATATATTTACCCTTAGGCTTCGTCTGATATCTTGAATGATACTCACCGACAGTCATCCTGGCAAACACATCTGGAAAGTTCTTCTCAAGCCATTGCCTACACTTGGCTGGCTCAGGCATGTACTCACAGTACTGTGGACACAACAGAGTAGATTCAGTTATACCGTGAAGAACAGATTAACATACAGTCTGACTTGTGTATAGACACTGTGTGCATGTACATAATGGTTGTGTGCGTTTGTTATGTGTCAGCTTTGTTGTCCTTGTTTCAGGCCGTATGTCTTAATTCTATTTTTCCTGGAAACTGTTTTATTACTGTGTGACAGCAACTTTAAACCAGAGTCAACTTCCTTGTATGTGTTCACGTACTTGGCCAATAAAGCTGAATCTGATATCACAAATGAGATATTTGTAGATGCTTTAGTGAACAACAGAATATCCTTAAACGTACCTCCGTAGGCAGAGAGCACACTGCAAAGAAACAAACAAGAAACACTTGTAAGGACAAGATAAACCTCCAATGATCCCCGGAGGGAAAACTCAGATGTTGCAGCAGCACAAAGACAGAAAAAAGTAAAAATATATAATAATAATAATAATAAGAGGTATATAGAACTAGAATGAGAATAGAAGAAAGATTCATTCCAGAATAATATGTGCTAAAGTATGGCTGATGCTACTTATTGTAGTCTGTAAGAAACACTATTATTCTGCCCATCATTTATTACAATAATCGGTAATCGATTAGTCAATGAATCCTCAAAAAAGGCCAAACACGACGCCTTCAAATGTCTTTAAGAGAAGTCCAAATACCAAAAATATTTAGTTTACAAAGATATCTGACAAAGGAAAGCAAGAATCCTCTCATTTGAGAGAAGAAGAATAGTAGAATTGATTCATATTTCTGACTGAGGATAAACAAAATAGTTAATTAGTTTATAATGTAGTCAGAGTCTAAGACAGTATGATGAGATGCCACACTAAATGAAGCTTGATATACTGTACCTCCACAGTAAAGGACCTTCACTGGGTTCTTTGGGTCATGGTGAACGGTCACGTGTTCTGGTTTGCTTCCCAAAGAACCAGATTCCATCTCAGTAGTAGCCATCACAAATTATCTGAATAAAAGACAGAAATAAAGGACATAATTGTATGCACAGTGTACGTATATAGACAAGGGACAAATTAAAAGGAAAAACCTGAATCAAAGAGTGGAGAAAGATGCTTCCAATGTGTTGATGAGCATTAATATAATGTGAGTAAAATGCTAAAGCCTGTACAGTCACCAGTCAGATCTTAAGCCATTTGAACATCTATCTATCTATCTATCTGTCTATCCATCCATCTACCTACCTATCTATCTATACATTTAAACAATATTGTGGATGAATAGTGTACATTTTCCTTTAATTAGTCACCAATCTGTAGGTTGCAGTAAATAATACCATTATATAACTTCAGGATTCAAGCCTCCGCTCCACATCTAAACCTAAAGACCAGTAATAACATGTCTTCATGTGTGTCATTATCAGACTCTACTGTGGGCATGAGTGAACCAGGCTCCTACCAATATCTCATCATGCTAACCTAGCTAACAGTTGGCTTGGTAGCATCAGAAGAAGTCAGCACAAGAACTAGCTTGGCTGGCTAACACATGCGGCTGTTACATTAATTACATCGCTTAGCTAAAAACACGTGTTGTAATGTCTATTATTTAAATATCACAGGTACCGTAAACACTATCACAATGGAAACACAACTGTGCCTTGTTTGTAAATATATCCCCGAGTTTATTTTGCTTCATTCATCAGGTTAACCGTTGACTCACCCAGCTGTCACCGTCAGTGGGGCTTTAGCTTAGCATGCTGAAGCTACATAAGCTAACGCACTGTTAACTGCACGAGCTAACTGCTGTTAAAACAACCGGAATAAAGACACAGAAGAAGAGTTACGTACCCTGCGAAATATACTCTTAAAATTGATGTCCCGTCGGTGAATCCACTCGCATTATTATTATCGTTAGTTTTGACTTTTAGAAAACCATCCTTATTGAATATAAGGTTTAGTTGGCGTACTTTGAGCACGCCTAGTGGCGCTTCTTGTTTTTAGTTGTCGTTAACTGGCTGATGCGCAGCGCCGACGCGCAGCAGCGCCCCCTGGCGACCGGAGGACGAACACACGACACTTCACCTGTTTGATAAAAATGTTCCAAATAAATAAAATAAAAACATTTATTTTAACGTTTCTGCAAAAGAGCACAGAATGTATTTATGACTAAATATTATTAATTGGAGAAAAAAATCTATTTTTAACAGCATATTGTGGCCTTTCCCGGTTGAGTGTTCTAAGCAAGGAATAAAAAAAATATATTTTAATGAATTAGACGTTCATGTGACGAAGCAAGAAATTATAGAGGCCCTCATAATACATTAGTTCTATACATTTTTACTTTTAAAATTAATTTTAAAATATTGTTGAAAAACAAACAAATGGATGAACGTTGGCATCGTCCAATCCTCGTTGTCACAATTTACTCGTTTAAAAAGTTAAACTGTCCTAGAAGCTAACGTTAGCTAGCTAGCCATTAAGTTTTCTCGATACATGTTTTTGTTGTCGTTAAGTGGCCGATGCGCAGCAGCGCCCCCTGGCGACCGGAGGACTAACACACGTAACGTCATCGTCTAGTCCCACTTTACTTGTTTACGTTCAAAAGTTAAACTGTCCACGAAACTAACGTTAGCTAACTAGCCGTTTACGTTTTCCACATACATATATTCAGCAAACGATATTGAAGCGTGCAGCTAACTTACACAAGCGCTCAAGTTATTGAGCCTAATTTACTGGAGCAACAACACGAAGGAATTGGGATATTAGTTTGTAGCTGTTATATGATGGACGAAGGGAAAAGACTGTCACCATCAAGTGGAAGAGCCTCAGCCGGGTTCTGGTCAAAAGGTAAACAAACAAACAACAACCCTGTTAAAGTCCTGTGTTTGAAACATATTAGAGAAGGTTTCAACCATCCAACATCCTCTTTGACTTTCAGACACTTCAGCTGACTTATGGCACAGCACTCCAGTTAAAAAGGTCAGTGACATTTCTCTTGAAAGACTAAATAAAAAGCGGACACTCTGTCCCCCCAGCTTGCAGGACACCGAGGTGGGATTAAATTTAGCCCCGAGGGACTTCAGGTTCCTTGTTTATAATGTATCTTGGAGTTCATGTGCAGGCTTACAAGCTCCACCATGACACACGAGAGTCAGAGAGCTGTGCACTCAAACTACTTTTTGGAAATATTATAAACAGGCTGGGTTATGGTGACGTTAGCTTCACGTGCCTCTCTCTCTCTCTCTCTCTCTCTCTCTCTGTGTGCTTTGCAAAAGTCCCCTGAAAACGACCCGATTGGCTCCATCATCCAGAGGCAGAGGAGGGAGCTCCAGCTGCTGATGGCCGAGCTGAAGGACAGGGACAGGGAGCTGAACGCCATGGCGGCCTTCCATCATAAGCAGCTTCACGCCTGGGAACAAGACCGCCAGAGGGTGCTCTCCCTGGAGCAGTGGTGTGCCCGTCTGGATGGTGAGGACACAAGGATATCTTCTCTGATTTGATACAGATCCAGTCCTCCTTTACTATTTCTAGCTTTTAGCATCAAGACTTCAAACTATGTTGAATGATAAATCATCAATATATGTTTAATTCATTCGTGTTTGTTCATCAATCAATGTTCAGAACATCATTTTCTGTGATTGTTTGTGCAGAGGAGTTGCAGAAACGCAACGAGGTGATCCAAGTCATGACTAAACGTGTGTGGGAGGTGGAGACCAGGAAGGAGGAGGTCCAGAAGGAGCTCAGCTCAGCTCAACAGCAGCTCTGTGAGCTCGAACAGAAGCAGCAGAATATCAGCCAGAAATGTCAAGACTTTGAGGTACAATTAAAACATAAATACACATTTATATTCACTGTATTGTGTGGAAATAAGACAGATGTAGAGCTGGTGTTTTGATTAACCAGAGGTACATTTATCAGATTTATCAGATTATCGTCTTGGTGGTAGTTAAAGGATAAGGCTGGTGGTATTCTATGTTTACACTTTGATACACGCAGTCAAAAATAAGCTAAAATTTAAAGGAAAATAAAAGCCACACAATGCTGGTTGCTATGATAGTTGGTTTTGGTCTTTTCATGGGATTTGTTGACAATAAGAATTGTGTGTTTGGGGGAACATAAGCTTGTAATATCTTTGTTGTAGAAAACAGTCTCAGTATCTCTGCCTTCAGGGTTAAGTTTCTGTTGTGTCTCTTAGGAGAAGAACCAGAGTCTGAACTCCACCGTCGTGGCTTTGTCCACTCAAGTCGGCTCTCTGCAGGTCAGGGAGGAGGAACTGAGCTCCATGCTCAAACTCAAGGTACTATTACTTCTTTGTATCTTCCATAAATATATGATAGTTTTGTGTCTTGTATGGTTTCTGATATCCTGGGACTTTTATTTTGTCCCCCATCAGGACGAAGATGTGACCGAGGTCTCTGGTCACGTGGTCGACCTCACGAGGCGCCTCGGAGATCTGGAGACGACGGTAGCGGAGAGTCGCTCGCGGGAAAAGAAACGCCGCCACAGAGAGTCCAGAAGATACGAGATCGCTCACCTTAAAGGTACACCAGTGACATCTTCAAACTATATTCAGCTGACTCTTACATGTGACAAAAAAGAAGCAAATCTGCACATTTGAGAAACTGAAAATGGACATTTTTTGTTTGAAATCAATCATCTAAAGACTTGGCTGTTCATGTTCTGTTCATTTACTAATATATGAAGCTTGTAATCACTCCTGAGTCCCTGTATTTGTGTCTGTCCTGCGGGTGCAGAGGAGCTGCAGCAGCAGGTAACACAGAGCAGCACTCGGAGAGAAGAGATCATCCGTCTCAAACAGGAGCTCCAGCTGCTTCGTAGAGATCTGGCTTCAGCAGGTACATTGAAGTGCAGCACGACGAGTCCTCTCTCAAGCTGCCAGTGTTTGTAAATGATTTATTTGGTTGAAATATAAGTATCTATTGTCTTCATCTGTTTCAGGATTTTATTCATCCACTGCATCCTGCTTTTTAATTTTTCTTGTATGTCTACTGATGTTATTTTACTTTATCTTTTTGAATCAGCTTTGTGATCCTTCATATTTCTCTGTATATTTTATCTTATTTTAAGTTTTTTAACCTCTATGTTTAATATTCTTCGTGGTGCTTCTAACTTGGTCCTTTGCTGGTTAAACAAAGAGATATAAACACTGCGAAAAATCAACAAAACACATTTTATTGATGGCAAACTCAACAGAATTCAGCCCTATAAAAGATACTCATCATTTAAATGATATGAGGGCTGTAGCCATGAATTAATGATTTAGTCTAAAAAGCAGAAATCCTCACGTTTGAGAAGCTGGAAACAAAACATCTGTCATTTTATTATTAATGAAAGAGCCACACGACAAGACAGAGTGATCGCTGCAGTGTGTGTGTGTGTGTGTGTGTGTGTGTGCGTGCGGTGAAGATGACCGTGTTTGTCTTAAGAATCGTGTACAATCTTATCTCTGCAGTCTCTTGATTTTGATCCGTGCAGTCGCTGAGTTTTTCAGCCTGAAAATGAAATGTTGCCGCTGAGATAAGAGCAGCGCTTTGATGTCTGCCACCAGGGGAGGGAAACAGCTGGAGAGACGAGCTGCTGGAGCTGGCTCGCTCCAAACAGGACCGCACCGTGTCGGAGCTGTGCTGCTTACAACAGGTACACTGTCTCACATGTGAAGTCTCACAGAGGGATGTTTACAAGAAAAGAGTCGTATACAACAAAAACACTTTCCCTCAGCAGCCAGAAACAGACAAAATATTCTGTAACAGAAACACTTCTTCAGTTGTTCGATTACAGTTCAGAGAATTCGTCATTTCCTCATTCCGGCTGCTCGCTCTGAGGCGTCTTTCTGGTTCGACAGCGTTCCTCAGACTCTCGCCTCTGTTCTGTGTCACCGTCACGTCCATTACTCACTTCAACCACACAAAGTGTGTGTGTAGTCACGCTTCTTACATTATATCACTAGAAGGGCTTTTAAACATCAATAGTAGGAGCAAAGTCAGCAAGTCTTTGTGTAAATATGTTGAAAGTAATGATACTAAGTGTTTGTCTGTATTAATATAGAAGTATAATGAAACATAATGACATCATATATTAAGTATCATTATGGGATTTATGCTATAGTATAAAGGGAAATGTTGTAATATAGTTTAACATTATATATATAGTATAGTAGAGCAATATAATCCTTAATATTCAACATCAACATTAAATAAATACATAGATTTTTATTTCGATCCATCTCGTGTCTTTACATCGCCCACATATTGGGTTGTTCTATATATATATATTGGGCTATACGTCACATTACAAAAGATAAAGAACTGCAGTTTCACTGTGACTTATAAGTGTAAGGCTGTTTGTATCTGACGCTCTGAAATGTAAATACATAAATCTGTTCCTGTGCTCTGCAGGTGTGTGAGAATCAGAGGAATGAACTGCAGCTTCTGCAGCTGAACCTGTGAGACCCTGAGGGAGAAGAGCGGTCAGGCGACACCCGACAGGTGAAGAGGGGACACACGGAGAAGAAAAGTGGATGCATGATGTAGTCGAGGGTTTCATATTTTGGCTGTAGACACTGGAGGCACACACTCTTTGTTCATGTATTAAATTGCAGCAAAGTGTTGACATGAATCTTGTCGGGTCTACAGTTGTTTGTCCTCCTTTCATACCTGCAAACTTGTCACTTTTCGGTGAAATTCACCGTTTGGAATCAAAAATATATCATCCACGTGGATCGTGTAGATCCGTGCCAGCGTTTCTCAGAGGAGAAAAGGTGATGTCGTGATCTTCACAATAGAACATCTTTGATGTGTCGAGTCTGGCCAATCAGCGTTCGGATGTCTACAGCGTCTTTCCCTCCGTTAAAGTTACGTTATGTTACGTTACCATTCAGACTTGCTGAAACATGCAGCCCCCCCGTGTTCCGGTTCAGTTCACGCGGTCACTCATTAACGTTAAACCGGAACACCGGCGCATCTGGTTGCAGGTTGTTTTTTTAACTCAGAGTAGAATGAGGATGATTTCGTGGTCAGAATAACTTTCATGACCACAAAACATGAGGCCCAGATACTGATGAGATGATGAGGTCAAAGAGCTCCAGGGAGAGGATGCTGTGTGTAGCGCAGCTTGACGCAGGGCTGAGATGTGAGTGGAGCTGGGCCTGGATAAAGGTGGAGATGGGCCTGGATAAAGGTGGAGGTCTAAACAGACGTGAGTACAGCTTCCTGCTGTCACAGTGTTTTAAATACATTGATAAGGCAGGGTATGCTAAATGCAGCCTCTGCTCCAAGGAGATGAACTACAGCAACAAGGGCTCACATGTCCTCTCATCTCACTGTTCACTGTGATGACCACAGCCAGTGCACCAACAGTCCCAACAGTCCCACGTTGCTCTCAAGAACCCTGAAGTACTGAGAGGGTTAAGGTGTCTGCACCTTCATTTCAGCGGGTTGCTAATGCAGAGGTGTGATCACAGCTATTATTTTACTCTTGATAAGCTACTTTACCCAGAGTAGATTATCATTTTCATTTAAATAATTGAACTGGATTGAATGCATATTAATTGCAAATAGAAGATAGGCCACAATTCTACCAGCTGTACAGTAACAGTGGAAGTTAATATGAAGTCATACAGTAACAGGGTTCAATGAAAACGAATCACTTTATTTGTACAGGCGATGGTTCTCACTACTCCTGCTGTCTTTGTTTTTATTTGACTAAAACTTTTGAAAATGAGACCTCGGTCTCTATGGATTTTGTCTAAATAAAGGTTAATATTAATAATAGCGCTGAAATACTGATTAATAACTGAATAATTAATTAGTAATAAGTTTTGCTTAAAGTAAATGTCTTATCACTTCATTTTCTTCTCAGAGTACACCAGAATGCTACATTTTAAGGCTCATATGTAAATTAAAATTAAAATCTCTCTCCAGGGTGATGATCCGCTGTCCAGCTGTTCTCTGCAGCAGCTGTTGGATGAGTCCAGCCGGCTCGTGGGTTTAGAGCACAGCGGCTCTGTACTCTCTCACAGTGTTCCTACTATGAGCTGTGGGGTCGCCGACCCCCCTTTACTCCCAGAAGTGCCAGACGTTTCTCCACCATCACCAGCCAGCCAAGGTAGAGGAGTCTCACGATGCCGGTTTGTATTCATGAGGCGTGGCATCGAGGGTGTAAAACGCTCCTTTGACCTGCTCCTCCTTGTAGTTTGGGTGTGTTAAGACATAACAGCTTTATTTGTATTTTGTTTTCATCCAACAGACCAGCGACACTCCACCCAAAGCCTGCCCTCTTCTAAAGTCAGCCACCTGGACAGCTTGACATTTACTGAACTTCAGTATTTATTGAAGGGACTTCATGTAACTAACTGTTAAGCATTTAATTCAGAGTCAGTTATTCAAATCAGTGCTACAACAGAAGCTGTGTGCACACAGCCAGAGGTTGAACTGTCCCTCAGGGAAATGAAGTGATAAACATACTGTCATGTCGTGAATTTGTAGCTTTTTATTCCCTTAATCTTCGGTGCCACTGCATACTTCTTTATGTACACATGTGTTTTTTTAAAGCGTGTTTCAGATTGTTAAAGGCTGTATTGTGTGGAGTGGGTGAGACGTGAAACCAGTCCTACAGGGCTGTTGAGTGGTGTGTCTCATTGTCTTTCCAGTTTCACTGCCTCCAGATTCACCCGGTGACTCAAGAGGAAACGTCGATGGCTCTCAATAGTTTTTACATTTTAGAACCTGATCATTACTTTTGATTAAAAAAATATTTATATGTAAAAAGCATGTCATTGATGTTTTATTGCCTGTGAATTAATGCACTCATTTTGGCGAGTTTTCTTTTAAAAGTGCCCGTTTTTACGCAGTTGGAGAGCTTTTACGCGCAAGAGAAACGGCTTTGTTTACCTGGATGTCAGTTTAGTTTTTAGAAAAACTGCGATGTTTTAATCTGAAGAGGTGAACTCAAGGGGGAATCTTTTGGGGACATGCGCGCGGAGCGTCTTGCGCACCTATTATTATTTTAACCAGGCACGAGAGCACAGACGAGGAGCTGAACCCCGGAGCTGGACCTCTGTGTGGATTCATAGACTTTTAGTGTGCGTGGTGTTTCAGGGACAACATGAGCAAAACCAAGAACAAAACCGACAATAAGACGGAAAAAGCTTTGGCTGCCGAGAAAGAGCAGTTCAGTAAACAACAGGTAAGAAGGTTTTTATTATAAATCTAACTTTAATACCGCGGAGAAGACGCCCTACCAGAAACTCTGTGAAGCTCAAACCGTCAAAAAAACTAAACATTTTGAATATTTCAGTGGAAATATTGTAAACGTTTTCATAAGTTTGCTTTAATAAACGTCTGCTCTCTTGGCTGTGATAAATCCATCTTAGTGTTTTTGTTTTTATCTTAATAAAAGCCTGATGTTGAAAGTTGAATTGTTTGAACTGAGTTGAGTCTCTTTTCTCTCAGCTCCACAGCATCAGCAAAACTCTGGTCTCCGGTGAGACACCGCCGAAAGAGAAATATGTGCGCAGTATCCTTTTTACCTTCAACAGCAACTTTGATCATTTACTGACAAATTACATCAAGTAATCTACTCTGTTGGGCTGTACTCTGAGCAAAGAGGGAAAAGTCAGAGGATCACCAAAGTATTTAAGGTTCATCCTCTGGGAACCTTGAATGTCTGTACGAAATTTCATGGCAATCTGTTGAAATGTAATCAAGATATGTCACTCTGGACCACAAATATGAATCTCACGGTGGAACTAGAGGTAAAGTCACAGGATCACCAAAGTAATCAAGGTTCATCCTCTGGAGGACATGCATTTCTGTACAAACTTTCAAGGCAATCCATCGTGCAGTTGTGGAGGTATTTCAGTCTGGACTAAAGTGGCGGCCACTAGCTGCTAAAATCCAAACTCTTTCTTTATTAGATGTAGAAACACACATCTAATTGTTATCACATCTAGTTTGTGCGTCAGTATTTTGGAGTTTCCTTGACAGCTTTGACGACATCATCATGGGAACACATAAGGAGGGTGGAGCCTCCACCTTCTGGTCCTACACCCTCAACCTGCCTCTGTCCAGCAACTCCATGATCAGCTGGAAGTTCTGCTACCTGCTGCACAAAGTGCTCAGAGGCGGACACAGAAACGTGGGTTTGAATCCGGACGTCCTCCTCCATCTGTTTCTTCTTTGTCCTCTCTTTGTAATCTGCCTCCTCTCTGTTCCATCTGCAGGCTGTCAGAGATTCTCACCGATACTGCAGAAATGTTAAAGATATGGGCATTCTCTGGGTGAGTAGCAGAGGTGGAAGGAGTGCTTAGTGGCACCAATCCAACACTGTAAAAAATACAAGTAAAAGTAAAGTGAAAGTATCACCAGCAAAATATATGTAAAGTATCATCAGTAAAAGTACTCATTGTCCACTAAAATGTCTTAGATAATACCGAAGAGCTACTTTTAACTACTTTATACACAGTCAGCTAATTTAGGCCAGTGGTTCCCAACCTAAGGGCCGGGCTCTCCAAAGGGTCACCAGATAATCCTGAGGAGTCAGGAGACGATTAATGTGAGAGAGAAGAAGAAGAAACTGAGTTCTGGTACATTCATCTGATTTGCTTTTCTGACTTTTCTCAAGTTTTATCTTTTTTTGTCAGATAATGGATCATTTTTTTTCCAGTTTTATAAGTGAAATCCATGTGAGAGGTTTTGGTATAAATGTCTCTTTGATGGAACAACAACATGACAAGGAGCCCTGTTGTAAGAACTGGTTTAATCTTTAAAGAATTGTTTGGTTTTAAAATGTAAAATCTTAATCGAAAAGTAATCGGTACTCGTGAAGCATAAAGTACCGAAACTTCCTTCTGAAACTATTATTTTCATCCTTTTGAAATTAAATGGAGTAGAAGTAAAACGCAGCTTGAAATAGATAAAAGAAAAACAAAAAAAACAGTACTTCCCCCACTGGTAAATATATAAATATTATATATTTAAATAAATTAAAATATGTGAAATATTGAATGCTAGACTTATCAAATAAGTGTCTTCTTTTACAGCTCTTTTAAATAATGCAGCGTGGTCCTGATCTTCAACTAGGGGAATTTTATTTAATGTGTATTTTATCTTTCTAATTTGTATCGATGACAACTTTGGATTTGTGTTGCAGGGAAACTTGCATGATCGATACGGCCACATTGTTGCCTTGTCTGCCAAGTTCCTCTGCCTCAAAATGGAATTCCATGCAAAGGTAGCACATGAATATTTGGTTTTATGGTTCATACAACGATATGTGACGAACTCGGAATGATGATGATGATAAAATGAATCCACAGCACAAGATGATCCCGGGCAACCTGGAGGCCAGCGACGAGACGTTGGAGAGGGAAACGGGAAACGACGTGAACAAATTGTATGTTTTCTGTCCACGACTATCCCGGACTCGGTGTTTCTCATTAAAGACGATTCATAAATGTGGTTTTAATGTTATTGCAGGTTAGATATGACACAGGAACTGATGGATTATTGGGACGCTGGGCTGAAGATGGAGGACACAGGTGACGTGTTTTCTTTTTATTATACGATAGCAAAACTGTCTTGAAAGCGTTGGATGGAAGCGAGTAATATTCTATATTTCTGTTATTGAAAAGACCAAAACCAACAGCGTGCTAGTCTGTCTCTCAGTGCTCTCAATTTAGCTGCTGAAGATGTGCTCTTTAAACATGTCTCATAAATAAATAGTTTAATTTACAAAGAGATAAATAATCTCCTCAAACAGCTGGTTTCAAACAAACAAACATGAAGAAATAGTGCATTTGTTTGGGACTATTCCCTGTGGCGGATGAATCCAGATTGTATGTGTGATGGAGTCTAAATAAACTACAGTGGGTTCATGGTGATGGAGGAACAGTGTTTTTAATGGAGGTCTATGGCTCAGAGGAAGAAGAGACATCAGGCTTTGATGCACACTCCTGTTATGGGATTTAGCGACAACAATAAAGATATAGAACGCCACCAGACTTCTCCTTTAATTTGCATTTGTTTGTGTGTTTTTCGTGTTTAAAGTTCTGCGTCAGCTGGACGCCAACGGAGCCAAATCCACGACTCCAGCTGGACGGTGCCGACTGACTCCTCTGATTCCTCTCATACTGGACTGCAGCTTCCTCTACCACTTCTCTGTCCTGCTGATGTTCAAACTTCACAGCCGTGAGTCACATGGAAATGTCAATGTCAAGGAATTATATATTATTTGTTTATATGTTTTATTAAATCACAACAATGATATCCTCTGGTTTTTAGGCATTGCTCCGGATGTTCTTCTTGGACATCGAGAGCGGTTCCGTGATCTATTTGTCAGGTATAGTGTCAGTATTGTCATGAGGCATAAACACGCTTTCATATCTCTTATTGGTTCTGTTCGTGACCGTCTCGCTTCCTTTCTTCAGCCTCACTCAGTTCTTCGACCGAGCCAGAGAAATGGAGTTCTTTAAAAGTGTCATCCAGATCCCAGATCTCCCCGATGTGAGTATCCTCAATGTTTCCACACGTACGTTTCATTTGTGTGAAGTTGTCAATATGTTTAAACTGTTGCACAGTTTGATTATTTACAAAATAAATACAATTCATCAAAAAATACTGAAGCTGTAAAATATTTAGTGGAGTCAGAAATATATTACCTCTGAGATGAAGTTGAAGTATGAAGCGGCATAAAAGTACCTCAAATATGTACTTTAGTGCCGTACTGGAGTAAATGTACTTGTTTACTGTATATCCCACCACTGTCCGTCATGCACGTGTATTGTGTTTGTTACTCAGGCTCCTCCAAACTTCCTCCGCGCCGCTGCCTTGGGTGAATATAAAAAGCCGGTGGTGTTGATGTCCAACGAGGAGCGTCATGACGAAGAGGAAGTGGAGACGCAACCAGAGTTCAGATCAGCGTCACCGATGCCGCAGGTACGTGCAACTCAAAAAAACATGATTAACGTTCATGTTTTACCAGCTGTTTTTCTGGTCTCACGGCTGACGTTTCATTATCTCCATGGCAGTACTATTCAGTGGATCAGAGGGGCACAGAGAACGAGAGTCTGAAGAGAGAGCTGGAGGTGCTGAAACCAGAGCTGCAGCTCCTCAAGACTGAGGTAAAGGACAGACTCACCACACGTAGCCGCGAGACGTCCCGGGTTTGATCGCCTGTTCTTTCCTCAGGCTCAGAGGTGTGTCACTGAGTTGAGGGCTCAGGTGAACCGCCTGGAGGCCGAGGTGGAGGAGCAGCGCACCCACAAGCAGATGGCCATGCTGGAAAAGGAGCACATGCGGATGGAGGTGGAGGCTTTGAGGAGCGCCAACGTCTCCAACGTCGGGGCTCATATCGGGTTCAAGGAGGCAGACAGTGAGTTAACAGATATATCAGTGATTCATATATATGATACATTCCACTGATTCATGGATTATCAGACAAAGAGACAAAATACATAACACGTTTAAGTGAAACATGGTCCTCAGATGTTAGAAGACAAAGAAAACACAACGAAGCACAAGACGTTCAACAGAAAAACGAAACAACAGAAAAACAATCCGGAAATTTAAAGACACCAACTTTTTAAAAAATAAAGAAATAATAACTCCCACAGCATAAAACAATTTTGCATTAATGTATCTCATCTAATTAATGTAATCTGCTGATTATTTTCTCCATTAATCGATTGATTGATTGTTTGGTGGTTAAATATAGTGAGAAATGCGTCACAATTAAAGTCTAAAGTGACACCTTCACAATGTTTCTTTAGTCCAAACCTCAACATTGAGGTTTAGACTGATTGATTCATTTATAAATCTGTTACTGTGCTCCATTAAAACCTCTGAACCTTTTGTTTTTGTTAATTGATTCTTTCTGTGTCTCCTCTTCATCGTCTTCACCAGCCAGAGCTCAGGCAGCGGAGCTTCGCTTCACTCAACTCAAAGAGAGACACGCAGAGCTGATCACCAGCCACGCCGACCTCATGAAGAAGGTAAGAGAGAATACGCGTATATATCTCAACATGTCAAACTGTTCTCTTATTAAAGGCCTTGTGTTTGTGCAGAACGCAGAAACAGTGAAGCTGCTCTCGGGTGCAAAACACGGTCAAGACGATTGGCTGAGAAACAAACAGCAGCTGGAAAATGAGCTGGAAAATCTCCGACAGCAGAACAGAAACACGGTGAGAACTTCTGACGGCGATAACACCTCCTGATGTCATCTTTTTGTTTCCACCAGAGGAACTCTTCTTGTGCCGTCGTGAGTGTTGATCAGGTGTCTCCTCTGCCGGTCAGATGAATCAGCAGCAGCAGGAGGTTCAGCGCCTGAACAAAGAGCTGCTGGAGCAAAGAGCACAGCTGGCTCACGTCCGCGGCACTCTGGACAATAAAGTGATGGTGAGGCTGAATGTAAAACAACAAGAGGACACACTGTTAGTCAAAGCTTAGTATTTGTGTTGGAAATCAGGAAACACACCAAGAAGAAGAGCTTTACTCGGTAGAGCTTTCTAACAAACCCTCCATCAGGCCAAAGTTTAACTCCCTTTTTGGCTTTTACAATTATAACCCTTTTACTTACAACCCACAGAAAAGTGGGTCCTCTTATCTAGAGGCTTGATTTGATGACTTCCATGTTTCTGTCTCCTTCAGGAGGGATCTCAGGCGAGCAGCAGCCTGGCGGCCCTGCAGGCGGAGCGCGATGCGATGCTGCACTCGGCCAGAGAGAGAGACGCGGAGCTGTCCTCGCTGAGGCAGCAGGCCCAGCAGCAGCAGGGCTCCATGGACCAGGACAGAGACCGGCTCCTCCGAGATCTGGAGGCCCTGAGAGCTCAGCTACAGCAGCAGGTATGGACCCCTGACTGAGGACCAGCACTTATTTGTTCATTTGTTCATTTCAAGCACCGCTTTAAGTCCTATGTAAGTGTCTTGTGTTTCTTTTTCCTGTTTATGTCTTATGTAAAGTGTTTGCCCGTACATAATACAACTTTTCTTTCCAAAAGCTTGCCATCAACGCAGAGCAGAAGTTGGAGATCGACAGGCTGAGACGAGAGCTGGACTCGACGCGGGCAGAGTTGAACCGCGCAAACAACGCCCTGCAGAGCAAAGAAATGGTGGGAAATTATTTCTAGTTCCTTTTCTCACATCGTCTACGTGTTGGGAGAAAAAAAAAACTTAATTGATCCATGTTTTAATCCTCAGAGCGGCACCCAGCTCAGCAGCTCTCTCGCGGGGCTGCAGGCGGAGAGGGAGGTGCTGCTGCGCTCCATGAGGGACCAGGAGGCCGAGCTGAACTCCCTCAGGCAGCAAGCTCAGCTCCACCAGAGCTCCCTGGAGCAGGAGAGGCAGAGGAGCAGCATGGAGCTGGGAAGCCTCCACGCTCAGCTGCAGCAACAGGTGCTGCACGCACACACACACACACACACACACACACAACCTGCACAGTGAAGCGTTAGTTACTGATGTATATGTGTGTGTGTGGTACATCAGGCCTGCCGTGAAGGAGAGCTTTCCAAGAAGCTGCAGGAGGAGCAGTTCTGCCTGCTGCAGTGTGCTGTGGTGGAGGCCGAGGGCATCATACTGGACGCTGTGGCCAAACTGGACGACCCCGTACACGTCGGCTGCATCAGCTCACCTGGTAAAGACCTGTGCATGTATACAGAGATACAGTGCATAATACTTATTTATACACATATATACAATAAATGAAGTTCGTCCTAATAACGTTAACCTGACAACTCTTTATAACGTTTGTTATGAAGACATATATTACATTATAGTAACTGTGTTCCTCTCACCAGTTCTCCTTTTGTGTTTCAGAGTATTTGGTGAATCGAGCTGAAATCACTCTGAGTTCCATCGACAAAATGCAGCAGAGCCACGTGGTCTATCTGGGAAACACGAACGGTGAGCAGAGTGTTCAGGTTCAGACGTAAAGTTTATGTTTAGATGACGAGTGTATTTACTGCTCCTCTACTGTGAAGGAGGAAGTATTCAGGACAGGACTGTCATCTGAAAAGCAACGCTGTCAGACTAATGTAGTGAAGTAAAAAGTACAATATGTACCTCTGAGGTGTAGTACAGTAAAAACTACAATATGTACCTCTGAGATGGAGTGAAGTACACTAAATGTACTGCGTTCCATCTCCTCTCCTCTGTTGTTTGGTTGTTTGTAGATGCCAGCGGTTTGTTGAGGGCCGTCACTCAGTTCTCTCATCTCGCTGCCGACACGATCGTGAACGGATCGGCAACATCTCACTCTGCTCCCACCGACCAGGCCGACCGTAAGAGACGCACGCTCACACTGTTAGAATATATAAACATAAACTAATAAACACACGATGCACAAACCGTAAGACGCTCCCGTGTCTTTGTCTCCTCCAGGTTTGACCGACAGCTGTCGGGATTGTGCGAATCACTGCCTCCAGTACTTGAAGGATCTGAAGCTTCAGGCCACTTTACAGAGAGCAGATCCCTCCGCCGTGCGCTACACCGTCCAGCGCATCCTCGCTCTGGGACAGGTGAGACGCGTTTCCACCTGAGAATGATGGTTCCTCTGTAAACATACTTTATTTAGTAATCTTTTGGATTATTTATTGTATATTAACTTTTTTCGTCTGGTTTTTAATTCTGCTTTATTTATTTATCTTTATATTTAATTAAATAGTATATGTTACCTTTTTAGTCTGGCTTTTAATTTAGCTTTATTTACAATTTATTGTACGTTACCTTTAGAGTCTGCCCTATAAATTGAGCTTTATTTGTTTATCTTTGTAATTATTTATTGTATTACACCTCGTTAGTCTGGCTTTTTGAGCTTTATTTATTTTCCACGGTTCATGTGTACTTAAACTGTATAATGCATTTTCATATTTGTGTTTTATATTTATTTATTTTTAGGATCTGCGTCCAAAAGGACAGGATGTTCTGAAAGAGGAGCTGGGAGCCATGGTGGACAAAGAGATGATCGCTACGTCGACGGCCATCGAAGAGGCGGTGCTGCGAATGGACGTAAGGACGCCTAACAAAGTCCACACACACACACACACACACACACACACACACCGAGTGATGCTTCACGTTTCTGTTTTAAATGTCTGTTTCTCAGGAGATTCTAAATCAGGCAAGGAGAGAAACTACTGGCGTGAAGCTGGAGGTGAACCAGAGGTGAGACGAATGCTCCATGAAACAGTTTCAGCTTCTCCCATTCTTTTTCTTTCCTGAAATCTGTTTTTCTTCTGTTTCATCTCAGCATCCTGGGATCCTGTTCAGACCTGATGAAGGTGAGAAGTCTGTCTACTATTTAAAAAATACATTTCTGTGAACTTCTGTGGTTCATTGTTTGTTTGTCAACTCGGTGTCTCTTCTGCTCTGGTTCTTTCCTCTGCAGGCCGTTCACATGCTGGTGACGGCGTCGACTGACCTGCAGAAAGACATCGTGGAAGGAGGCAGGGTGAGTCAGCATCTTCTCCGGGTTCTGTATTAATCAAACTTCTAGGAATCAAGACACGTTCAAGAGCGCCACATTAAAGCTCTTTTACAGTTTCAGTTTGATTCATTCACTAAACGACCACGTGCTGCGTTTACTGACACACGTGTAATCGTTCTTTCTCTAGGGAGCAGCGTCCGTCACAGAATTTTATGCCAAAAACTCTCGCTGGACAGAAGGCCTCATCTCTGCCTCTAAAGCTGTGGGCTGGGGCGCCACTCAGCTGCTGTAAGTGTCCAACACACACACACACACACACACACACACACACACACACCTAGTGTTGTTTACACGTCCTGAATATCAAACCACATCATGAAGTTGTGCTTCACCTCTTTGCTGTCAGAGACTCGGCCGACCGCGTCGTGGGTGAAAAGGGAACGTACGAGGAGCTCATCGCCTGTTCTCACGAGATCGCAGCGAGCACGGCTCAACTAGTCGCTGCCTCGAAGGTACGAACTACAAACTGTGAAGTACTTTACTGGAGTATTTTTACATTTCATGGGACTTTATGCGACGCTACATTTTAGAGAGAAATTTTGTACTTTTCACTCCACTGCATTTATTTGAGAGCTGTGGTTACAGGTGACTTTTTAAATTCAGATTTTACATTAAAACGTATGCTATGATAATGGCTTGTGGCCTCTTCCAAAAAAAAGTTGTGACATTTAAGAATTGTTACCAGTTCCACCAACGTGATCTGGTCTTAAACTACCCAGAGTCTGGTCTTAAACTGCTCAGATCTGGTCCTAAACTACTTAGACCTGGTCGTCTTCTGGGTCACAGCTGTTCAAGTCTCAAAGGAGAGGTAGAAGAGGTCAAATTATCCAGTATTTCATTAAAAAGTAAAAATTTGACGGAAGTCCTAAAAATTAAAGCACGTCTGTGTAGACAAACTTGTATTTGAGCAGCTTGAATCACCCAAATTACAAACCAGACATACCTTCACACTTCCTGTTCCTCTCGTGATTGATGAAACATTTCCATTTACCTCCATTCTTTTGAGCTGGAGTCAGATATCTTTAAAATCTGCGTAGATGGATTCAGGTTTGAATAAATGTTATATTTCTTGTAATTGGTCCAAGGTATTTGTTTTTGTTGTCGAGAAGTGCTGACTACCCTCTCTTTTGGAGCGTCATTAAATTCTATCGTTTCAGGTGAAGTCCGACCGCGGCAACAAGAAGCTGCACACGCTGAAGCAGGCCTCGCGTCACGTCAACGACATGGCGGCCGTGGTCGTCACCTCCACCAAATACGGGCAGCTGCAGATCTCTGACCAAGGTGAGAGAAGTCCTGTCACTCCGTTTCATGCTGCACAGTTTAATGGCCGTCCATCAAATAGCGGTTGAAAGCTTTAACTCCGTGATGTCTTCACAGGTGCGATGGACTTCTCCGGCTTGTCTCTGATCAAACTGAAAACAGAGGAGATGGAAGCTCAGGTGAGGCGTTCAAGTCCCCGACATTTAATCGTCTGGAGAACCAGAACCAGGACTGAGAGGGGCAGACTGTCAGACCTGCTGCAGTAAAATGAGGTTTTCTGAAGGGAGTCTGGTGCTCAGAGACACTACCACTTTAGTCCACAGGGGGCGCCAGAATCAACACCAAACAAAAGTTCCTTATCGTAACTTTAAGTGACGTTTTCAATGCAGGACTTTTACTTACAATGTAATTCTAATATGTTTCCTTCAGTAAAGGATCTGAATATACTTCCTCCATCGATGGTATTTTCTGTTGATTGAAAGCAGCTGACGTCGTTGTGTCCTCTGGATCTTCTCAGGTGAAGGTGCTGCAGCTGGAGAGCCAGCTGGAGCGGGAGCGAGTCCGTCTGGGGGAGCTGAGGAAGAGGCACTACGAGCTCGACGCCTCCGGTGTTGCAGCCGACGACGCAACCGCAACCGCCGCTGCTGACGGCGGAGACGACAGCTTCCCTCCGCCACCGCCGCCCACCCTGCTGGACTCCTCACAGTCCTTCTCACCGACGCAGCCGTACCTGAACACCCAGAGCTTTGCATCGACCAATCCCTTCGCACCGGCTCAGACACAGCCTCAGTCCTTCACACCGACCAACACCGTCACACCGACCAACGCCTACACCCCGTCTCAGACCTACACCCCTACCCAGACTTCCATCCCATCACAGACCTACACCCCTACCCAGACTTCCATCCCATCACAGACCTACACCCCTACCCAGACTTCCACACCTTCTCAAACCTACACCCCTACCCAGATCTCCATCCCTTCACAGACCTACACCCCGTCTCAAACCTACACCCCTACCCAGACTTCCACCCTGGCTCAGACCTACACACCATCTCAGTCCTACACACCAAACCCGACCCAAACTTACTTAACACCTCAGACTTCCTCGCCCAGCCTCTCTCGGCCTCAGTCACCGTCTCTGCCCCAGACGAAGACGCCGCCAATGCAGAACAACGCCGAGACCATCAAACCGGCCTCGAGGAGATCCAACATCTTCACCAAATCTGGAAACCTACTGAAGAATGCGGTGAGCGGCTGAAGATGCTGGATGTTCACCATCATATATGTTATTAATAAGATGAAGTTTGTATAAATGAGTCTTTTCTTCTTTATTGCAGTTCAAACGCGGTGAAACTGGAACTGGGGAATCTTGAAGCCGGACTGAAGAAGAATCTGACATTTTACTTAAAAATCTCTGGAAATATAAATATACTCATAAAACTTAAAATCACTGATTTTAATCTGGCCTTATTTCTGGCTCTGTACATATAAAAGATTATAGGAGCTGAAGAGAAACTTTTATAGTTAAATGTCCAAAATTATTTTTGTAATCATGCTGAAGCTTATATTATGTTACTGATTGTTGTCGTATACCGAGTTGATTTATTAAAAATCATAAAATAATCTGAGGCAGAATGCAGCGGTTTGTTTCATCTGATTTCTGATGTGCAAGGTTTTAAATATTTGTCACATGATCCACATAGTTTCAGTCAGAAACTCATTGAGTTATGAGACAAGAGGTAAGATGTTTTACTTCACTACATCTCAGAGGTACATATTGTACTTTCTACTGTACTATATCTCAGACGTACATATTGTACTTTATACTCCACTACTTCCTTCAGACCAGTGAAGGTCTCTTCACGCTGTATTACCGCGTGACAGCGACCTCATCCGTCTGCTATTTCTGTCATGCGCACTGCAAACTGCAATCTCACCACTATGGAAGTAGCCGCTGATCTCCCATCGGGACCAAAGTGGAGCTGCGTCAAGTTAGAGGAAGGCAAGACAGATAGATACCGGAACTAGATATATATTACCTTCAAAATAAAAGTAAAACATCTGATATGTTGACTCCATGTTTGGAGATTAGTCACATGTTTTATTATGTTTTATTATCTTCAGTAGTCTGTTCACTGGTGAAATGCTCCATTTCGGATTAACACTTTAATTTATATGCTTTTTATTCACAATGTATGTTCTGCATCATAATTTGAAAGTAAAAAAATACATAAAACACTATTAATATAATATAAAAAGTAAGCCCAGAGACCCATGAACCAAGGAGTGCTCCAACCTGGCTGGCCTCAGCTTTAATTAAGAATATACACTACCCTAAATGCACAATCTAAATGAATGTAATCACGTTTTTAAGTCTAGATTTTGCCAAAACATAAGGTAATGGATTTGGTTTAAGTTTATTTTATTCGAGGATTTATTTAGACTACCTATATATGCACATGTTTTGTACATATATTGAATCTTTAAAATAAAAAAATAAAATTCACGTCAACATTGGTTTTATTTTGAAACGTCTAGACGGAAGTTCTCCGTTTCAAAATGGCGGACTTGACAATAATGTCTAAGAGAAGGGACAGGACAGCAATGGGCCGCAGCCGATATTTATCCCAAACAAATCAAACTACCACCGGGACTCAGCCGTTAGTGATGGATAAACGGTAGTTAATGTGTTCTTATGCGGTTATACGTCGTATTTGTTTGTCGTTTTAAAGGTAAAGTGGTAGAGTTTAGCTAAACTTAGCAGAATTATTCTTCCAGTGGGAGGAAGTTTGCTGTGGCGGAGGAAAAAGAATCATAGGAACTATCCCCCGAAATCATAGGAACTATCCCCCGAAATCACAGGAACTATCCCCCGAAATCATAGGAACTATCCCCCTGACATCATAGGAACTATCCCCCGACATGGAGGACTCCGGCTCGGCCCTGGAGAAGAACGTCGCGGACCTCACGGTGATGGACGTGTACGACATCGCCGCGGTGGTGGGCCAGGAGTTCGAGCGGATCATCGACCGGTACGGCTGCGAGGCTCTGTCCCGGCTTATGCCCAAAGTGGTGCGTGTGCTGGAGATCCTGGAGGTGATGGTGAGCCGCAACTGCATCAGCCCGGAGACCGAGGAGCTGCGGCTGGAGCTGGACAAGCTGCGGCTGGAGCGGATGGAGCGGCTGGAGAAGGAGAAGAAGCACCGAAAGGTCCCCAAAAACACACCGATTAAAGCTGTACTGTTAGAGGAAATATACTGCTGACAAGTATTAGTAAATACATACACAGACTACATGTAGCAGGGACTCAAAGGTACTGTGATTTAACCTGAGGAGGAGGAAGTTATCATATTATTTACTGTAGTAAAAGTACCACTACTACTAATCCTCCAGTACAGGTCCTGCTTTGACAACGTTACTCAGGAAAAATATCAGTACCACTGTCACAAAATAAGCTCCATTACTAGTAAAAGTACACCTTTTAAAATTGTACTTTAGTTAAAGTATCAGTACCACTGTATTGAAAATATAAGTACCAACACTACCAGAAAAATACTCCATTGCAAGTACAATCCCTCCATTGAAAATACAAAGTACAAGTCCTGAATTGAAGATGAACTGGTTGTGGTACATAACAGTACAGAATACCACTTTAAAGTATTATGTAAAAAAGTAAAAGTTGTGAATTGAAAATGGTACTTAAAAGTATTATTACCCAGAAAATGTGCTTAAATATCAAAAGTAAAACTACTTGATGAAGAGAAATGGTCCCTATGAGTGTATATCTAATTATATACTTACTACATGTGTATATATATATATGCATATTTATATATATATATAGTTGTTTCATTGATCAGTTCATTTATTGTTTGGGTTTTAAACTTTAGACATTAGTGAGAGTTACTCGTGACAGTTACTGTAACACTTGTTTAGTCCGACCAGCCGTCTCACCCTCACAATGAATCTGTTTCCTGTCATTGAAGACGAGACGTGTTTGTCATGTCTTAGAGATGCACTTAGTTACTTTATTTAACTCAGTCAGATAGTTCCTGTTTGTTTAGCTTCAGATGATGACAGACAATCAGAACTTTATCCCCGACTCAGCAGGAAACTCTTCACACACTTATATTTGTCGAGTGTGTGATTGTTTCCAGTTAGTCACCAACGTATATTTGTTGGTGAGTTGAATTAAAGGGACAGTCGTGATCTTTAGAAGTGTTATGAGCGTCCTCAGCAGAACATTGCTTTGCTCGATCTGCTGTAGCAGAACAGTGACTGTGGAGAAGAACCTCAAACACACTTCAAACATCACGACTGTCCTGTTGAAGCTGCTGATGTCTCTTTAAACTCAGTATTGAGGATCTCACACACACTGGAGGGACGTGGTGGTGCTTTTACATCAGGAATGCAGCTCAGACGTCTATAAAAACACTTGATGTGTGAGTTCCTCGTGACAGTGAGTGAGCGCTCACCGGTTCACTGATTAACTGAGTCTCATGAGTCTCATGAGTCTCATGAGTCTCATGAGTCTCATGAGTGTGATGAAGAGATGAAGTGATGAGGTGGATGTTTTACGGCTGAGACGTCACAGCAGAAATACTCTGTTAAACTCTCTAACTCAGTATTGTGGTGTGGTACAAACAACGTAATGTAATGATTAGAATAACCAAAGATACCAAGAAAACCAAAGATATTCAGCTTATTATCAGTTTATATTCAGTTTATTATCACGTCTGACAAGAAAATAATCAGATCTTTAAGTTTGAGAAACAGGAAACAGATCATTTGGAGCATTTTTGCTTCAGAAAATACAATTATTTGATTATGAAATTAGCTGTCTGTCAGTCAACTAGTTATTGCTGCTCTAAAATAAATGTAATATAATTATTAAAATGCTAAAGTGTGTATTTTCACACAGTTTGAAGGTGGAGTACATTTTATCCTCTACAAACAGTTTTAATGCAAACTATATAATAACATTTCATGGGGCGGTGCAAAGGATTTATATTTGTTTACATATTTATATTTTACTAAGAGTTTGCAAATATTGTATGTAGCTGAAATAATCTATTGATTAGTTGATTTTTTTTTACACTATTTATAGATTTTCAGCCATCAGAACAAAAACAAACGTAACCGAGTGAACCACACGACCACAACATGTGACATTCTGATAATTAATCAATAATTCATATTTTAAGTCAAACTGTATTTGGTTCCATCTTCTTAAATGTGATGATTTGCTGCTTTTTCTGTGTTTTAAATCATTGAAAATTCAATATTTTTGGGTTGTGGACTGTTGAATATATGTGCAGAACAACGTACACAAAGAAAACATAAAAACAGTGATCCATAACTAAATGCAGATTATCAAACAATGCTAAACAAACAAACATGATAGTTAATCATCTCGTCTCCACTGGCTCAACGTAAAACGCGACATATAACCCGTTCTCTGCTCGGACACGTCAGCGACGTCTGACATCGTCGTGTGTGACACAGAACCTGATCAGAGAGACAGAGCAGCTTCTCTCTGCACACAGACGGCGACGAATTAAAGGACAAACTGGAACAAACCAGAAGAGAAAGAAAACGAATGCTGATGATTCAGAGAGAGAGAGAGAGAGTGTTGAAACAGTTATTATACAGGTGGCGCATAACGACATCCTGAAGGCCTCAAAGACCATGTGCTTGCTCAGATAAGGTCATCTTTATGATGTTTAATAATGTTCTGTATAGTAACACGTGACATGTCTTCCTGTCCTCCTGCAGGAGCTGGAGCTGGTGGAGGACGTGTGGAGAGGAGAAGCTCAGGACCTGCTCACTCAGATCGCTCAGCTGCAGGAGGAGAACCAAAGCCTCCTCACCAACATGTCCAACAAAGACCCCATGAGTGAGGAGGACCTGCAGAGGCACGAGGGTGAGGACGGCACACACACACTAACACACACACACACACACACACACACACACACACATAAAGGAAGCCTTCTCTAGTGTCTGACGGCGAGCCAGTCTTGTCTCTGCATCAGAGGCTCTTTCGTGGTTTCACACAGAGGACACAGTCACCCTGACACACTGTGGACAGACCAGCCTCAGTGTACAAGCACACCTGCTCCCCACACACACACACACACACACACACACACACACATGTTTGCACACAAATCAGGGTTCCCTCTGTACGGCTAAAAGACCTTTCTCTCCCAATAAAAAACAACGATTATGAAGAATTCAAACGATTTATTTGTGTGTGTGTGTGCGTGTGTGTGTGTGTGTGTGTCCTCTCTGTGGTCTCCAGGTATGACGGAGAGAGAGAGGCAGGTGATGAAGAAGCTCAAAGAGGTGGTGGACAAGCAGAGAGACGAGATTCGAGCCAAGGACCGCGAGCTCACGCTGAAGAACGAGGACATAGAAGCAGTAAGACATATTATTTTATCTTCTCCACGTAGAAATGTGTATTTGTCGCCTGCAGAGAGACTTCACCAGTAGATGAAATAAGAGAAACTCTTTTTTTTTATTATGAAAAGGTCTTTAAACTGCCTCAGTTTTAATATTTCATATTTAAAGAATAGTTCCCACAAGTGGCCAACACACACAGCACATGAAATGTATTTTTAGCTGTTTTCACTCATTCCCGTCCTCTCATACTCTGTAAATATTTTTCATAATTTACCCAGACTCCCTTGTTTGTGTCCGTGTGTTCCTGCAGCTCCAGCAGCAGCAGTCCCGCCTCATGAAAATCAACCACGACCTGCGCCACAAGTTCTCCGTGGTGGAGGCTCAAGGGAAAGCGCTGATCGGACAGAAGGTGGAGCTGGAGGCCGGAGCGCAGGCGCAGGGGCAGGAAGTCGGAGCCCTTCGGCAGGAAGTTGCACGCTTGAGGGAACGACTTCAAGGAGACTTGCCCGCCCGGAACCCAGAGGAACCCCCACCTCAGCCCCCCTCACCTGCAGAGGTAACGCAGGAAACCATCAGAAGACCTCCATCTGAGGGTGTAGACTGAATTTAATGTTGAAATTAGTTTTGCAAGAAACCCCAGAAAAATCTGTTTTAATAGATTCTATTATTATGTAATGGCATAATTTTGCAATGTAAGTACAGTGCATTGTGGGTAAAAATCTGGTCTGTTGTCTATTTTCATCCTCTTTTTGTCTCAATCTTTCTGTCCTGTTTAACATTTTGCTTTCTTGCTGAGCTGTCTATTCTGCGTGAAGCTACAGCCCGGAGACCGTTAACTTAGCTTAGCATAAAGACTGTCCAAAGGTAGAAGAGACCTACCTTTTTCCACCACATAGTCCCCCATAAAACCACAACTACAAGAAACTACATATAAGGTGTTAACTAATGAGCTTTAGACACAGCCAGGCTAGCAGTTCCCCTTTGTTTCCAGTCTTTATGCTAAGCTAAGCTAACCGTCTCCTGGCTCTAGCTTCACATTCAGCGTACAGACACGAGAGTTGAATCCATCTTTTCATCTTAACTCTCTGCAAGAAAGTGAATATGCTTAAAATATGCTCATAAATATAAATGCAGCCACAGAGGCCAGGCATATTATTGTTCATATGTTCCAGTTTAAAAGAGGTCTGTTCACTGATATTTTCCAAACCCATATAACATAATAAATCCCTAAAGAGCCGCGTAGCTTTGACCCAAAGTCAGTGAAAAGGAGGATTTCTTTGTAAACGGATAATAAAGTGTCTCTTGCTCCACCAGCGTGGCAAAGCTGCTACGGGGGTGGTGGTGGGGGCTGAGGGCTGGTCAGACAGACCCGACCCCTCTGAGCCGATGTTGGGCGGGTTTGACTCTTCCTCGCCCCCCCTGCTTGGTTCCCTCAGCCCAGAGGGCCACGAGGAGGATGAGGAGGATGAGGAGGATGATGAGGAGGATGAGGACGAGGCAGTGTTGCTTTGGGTAATACGGACGTGCTAGCTGGCAAACCAGAGTGGTGTGATTGTCCCGACTCTTAACTCCAAACCTGCACCTCTGAACAACCAGATCAGTAGAAACACAGCAAGCTAGACTAACATGAGTACGACCCAGAGCAGGTCTGACCCGGCTTGGCGTGCGTGTTACAGGACTAACAGAGTGTCGGCCAGCTGACCTTTCTAAACTTAGATCCTCTCGACAGCTCGGCCTCTAACAGCACTGACAGTTCTCCTTGAGCTGCACCGTGATTCTGAAGTTGTAGTTGAAAGTCCAACTAAAATTGCATGATGTTTTCTGCTCCAGTGTTCTCCTCTGGTGTCCCATATTTGCATATGAATTTGTTTATTTTCTGTGTACGTTGATGCCAGAACTTGTTTCCAAACAGCCGATCAAACTGCGTCATTTTAAACCATATTTGCATTTGTGACATCGTCGTCAACGGTCAAGTTTTCATCCCGATGCAGCACGAGTTTGAACAAATATGAATGAATATTAATGCATGTGTCCATCCACTACTGTTATGTTATTAGTAGAAGTGGCGCTACTTCTTCAGTGAGGTACCGTTAAACTATTGCAGAAGAAGAAGAAGAAGACAGAACGAGATGAGGTCATTAAGCTCCAGTCAAACAACGGAAAAACAGTTCTGTTTGTTTCATGTGAGGAAGAAATTACATTATTTTAAAAAGCAAAATAGTAAAACTAAATGAGACTTCTGTTGGACTGAGAATACGTATTAATGGTGTTTTTTGTGCTCAGTGCATGAGTGACTTCTGTCAGCTGCATGCGTCTTATTTTTTAACGGTGACAGTGAACGTCTCGTGTGTGCTGAGTTCAAAACAAAACGGAGTCTTGGCGTGAAGGGAGGAGGGAAGGGCGAACAAATGTATTGGAACAAGGCCCGATGTCTGACTTAGAGTTCACCGTTTGCCACCAGGAGGCGATGTGCGATGAGGACATGCCGGCTGTGTTCCAATATTTTACAAAGGTATCCTCACTTCCTTCCCCCGCCTTCGTTCCTTCCTTCCTGCCTTTTCTTTTTTCTTTTGTTTCCTCTCTTGTGACGCATTTGTCTCTCTGCAGGAGGCGCTGTGCGAGGAGGACACGGGGGGCCTGGACCCCAAGGACCCCAACCGGCCCCGGTTCACCCTGCAGGAGCTGAGGGACGTCCTCCACGAGAGGAACGAGCTCAAGGCCAAAGTCTTCATGCTGCAGGAGGAGCTGGCCTACTACAAAAGGTGCTCACGGGCACATAATATACATGTCAGCCACATGATGACGGCCATGTTGTTGATAATAAACCCTGTTTTCTTTCTGCAGTGAAGAGACAGAAGATGAGATTGTGACTCCGTCTTCGTCTCCGTCTCCTGAGCTGAGGACTCGCTCCCGTTCTTCTGCCCAGCCGGAGTCAGGAATCAAACGCCTGTACGTTGAAAACACAGACCTCACTCAGACACAGCTGCTCGTGGAAACACTCGACTGAACTTTGAGATTAGTTCAAGTCAAACGCACCCTCATTGCTTTGCATGCGCTGAGGAAAGGCTTATTAAACAAGTCCCCGCATGCTCAAACATTTACAGTTTACTCTTTAAGAAATATACAAGTTGAACCTCACCAGCAGTACCCGACGGTCGGGACTCTTTCAGGCTAGAAACATTGGCTTTGTGATAATATTTTAATATTTTTTGCTGCGCTGGATGTTAAACTAGATCACTTCATATTGAGTCTTAAACATCGACCGAACAAAATGTCACCACCCATAAAAGAATCACATTAGTTCCAAAGTTAAGATCCAACCACAGCAATAGTTGTGTAAAAACAACTTTCAGCGACTCTTAACTGGACACAGATCATTCTGTGCATTCGACCCGCTTCCTGCGTTTGTTTGGCCTGAAAAAACAAACAGCAGCCATTTAAAATTAGTCATGTTTCAGTGTCATTGGATCTTTTTTCTCCCAAGAATAGATGTGTGTGTGTGTGTGTATATATATATATATATATATCTCTAGAAAGCAAAAATGACTAACAACATACAATGTCTATAAACAAATACAAATAGTGTAGATGATTCAAGGTATTATCGGTGAATCTGACATGTTTTCACAATGTTTAGTTTCATGAGTCCAAAACCAACAAAACAGAAGAAAAGCTGAGACTGTTTTGTCATTTAAACTTTATACTCTGCTAAAGAAAAGTACTTTTATCGATTATTACAATTGTTCTGTTGACTGACTCACCAACATAGCTCTTTTTTTAATACTCATTTGTTACATGAGTGAACACAGTGCAGTGTAGTTAGGGAAGTGATCATGTGTCCCATCAGTCACGTGATAGTAACGGAGTGATGTCAGACAGAAGTATAACTGCTCAGTCTGTGTGCGTCTGAATACTCGTTGTTTATCTGCATGAAGGATGCTTCAGCTCTATCAGACACGCTCGCTCACCTCTCTGTGTGCAGCATGCTTTGGTCATAGGTCAGCTATAGCACATGACACACACACACACACACACACACACACAATCTTACTGCATGACTTCTTTTTGTTTAATGGGAACTTTTCATGAGAGGCCGAAGGTTGATGTGGTCCCTGCCCCCCCCTGTTCGTCTCCCCCCTCCACCCCCCCTCTTCTCTATACACCTCTACCTGTCTGTGCTTGTGTGTCTTTACCTTTGTGTAACAGGATCTTCACAGCCATTTTGCCGATGGTGGCAGCTGGTTTGATCCCAGATGACCCCACTTTACAGCCAATCAGACGTCTCATATCTCTTGTATGACCCTCTATCCGTGTCCGTCCCTCCTTCAGCTGACAGCCTCCCTCCCTTTGCATGTGCAGCTTGTTGAGCCTTTTTTCCCACCTTTGTAGTATTCTGGTTGGCTGATTGTGGGGCTGTCTCGTTATCATTGTCCAATGGGACGATGGCGGATCATAAACATCAGCCAGTCAGAACTAACATGTAGTCTGTTGGAGTGACGACATGTCTGCAGCTCTAAACTCATAAAAATCATTTACAAACTAAAGCGCTTTTAGCTCTTTTCCAAACAGTGATTGAATAACTTATAACAGGCAATGACCTCATCGTGTTTCACTCTACTTTGCTGCACTGATCATTCACTTCCAGTTAAAACATAACTTATTTTATTGTGAGAGTTCTCTGGAGCATTCAGGAAGCTGTCAAGAGCAGATAAACTCATTTGTTTACAGTAATAATACCAAGAAATCTCAATTAATTTGCCAAAAATAATAACGGTAACACTGCTTCACTGCCCGCACTACATACGTGTTCACTTCACGGACACGTCCATCAGTGGACTTCACACTAAATCCTCTGTCTCCTCTCCACCCGTCTCGTCTCTTAGGTTTAGTTTCTTCTCGCGGGACAAGCAGCGGAGCTCGCAGCGCGGCGGGCAGTTCGACGCGGACCTCGGCTCGTGGACGGGGAAGGACGACGTGTACACGGAACAAGCCCAGGAGGCTTTACAGCACATGTAGGGTCACCGGACAAACTCCAAAAACTCTGAGCACTCCACGTCCATCACTCGAGGCGGCTCGTTGAAGCGTTGGACTGCAAAACCACGACAAGTGACTGAAAATAGCACGCGCTCCTGAGGTGAGACAGAAAGAAGAGAATCCTTAGAAATGTATTTAAACACCTGAGAATACTTTACATACATGCTGTATATCTCGGTGAGCACTGGCACATACAGACTTTAAACAGATGTTAGAGAATATGTCGGAGGAGAAGGCAAACTCAAGTCATAGGATGGAAAGGGGAAAGTTGGTTCCTGAAGAGGTTCAGCGGGTGAAAGTGAGGACACAGAAGAAGGCCGGGGACACAGACGTGTGCTGCTAATCTAAAGTAATGTTTGCTCGTCGATGAAACACGAAGGTTTTACAGTTTACGATCGATCACAGAAAGCATTCAAAGATGAGAGCAAGCAGCACGTTTGTGTCCCTTTTTATTCGGGTTTATTTAAAACGTCTCCTGGTTCACGTGAGCAGCTCGTTGGTTCATCACCAGCACTTTCACACCAAACTGTGCAGCTTCAAAGAACAGGCACAGAGTTCAAAGCTTTGTGTGTAAAATGTTTCACAGAATCACAAACAGATGCTTTTTATTTATAATCATGCAACATGCAGTAAGTAGGTATGGAAGCCCACTTCTGCAAGAAAAGGAAGAAATAAACACAAACATATGACCTGATAAAAATAAAATGTAAAAATAGTTTATTTTGAATTACTATCTCTTCATTTTTACTTAACAAATCAACTGTTTAGTAAACAGATGCAGAATATTAGAAAAACAAGCTCATAACCTTTAAACACTCCAGAAACATTTTACAGAAGCCGTGTGTTAAACTCCTTTACCTTGTTTTTATATATTAGTAAAGATAAACTATTTTAATTATCATGTCTATATTTAGAGAATGCTTAAAAGATAACTCTGATATTCCATGTTTTTCATATTGTCAACAAATCCCATGAAAACTAAACACAATGAGTGAATGTTACTGACTAGTATTACTTCATCACCATGAACACACGGCAGTCTATTACACATACTGACCTGAGCACCACATGTGGATTCATCCGCTGCTGAAAATAGACCCAAACAGAAGCACTGATTCCTCCTGTTTGTTGTGTTTGATGCGTTTTTAAACATTCATGTCTTCAGGAGGAAGGAGTGGGATTCAGATATCATCGAACAGTTTTGGTCTTTTCATGAGATTTGTTGACAATAAGTGAAATATAGAATAACGGCAGCTTTAGCTTTATCCTTTAAAATCACTCGTATCTTCCTGTAAGTTTGGCATTGAGACATTATTTTTGCAGGATGAAAGGAAAACTAAAGAACTGGAAACATTAAGGATCATGTTCAGGGTTTACCACTAAGTGATGCAACATTAAACATTTCAGTTTATTTTTCTAAAGCTACCTTTATCATATTTATAACGTCGTATTGGGGCCATTAAAAGTAAACAATATAAATAAAAACAAGATGTATAACAATTAAAAACAGAGCCGGGGGAATATTCTGATTAAAAACTTTTTTTGAAAATAAGTTATTTATTTTAGATTAAAGTGGTAAATCTACGAGAAAAATTTACTCTAATTAGTATTTAGTTTTCATATGAAAAACGCCCAATTCACAACAATGACTCTTCAAAGTCTGAATGCTGAAGATGTTTTTATAAAATAAGTTTTTTTTATTTCATAAAGCGATAGCGTCTGTGGTGTGATGAGGTCGATCCAAACCTGCAAAGTGATGTCAATTCTCACCAAAAAACCCCCGAATTTTTCAGAAATGTTTTCTCATAACACACAAATTTATTATTTATTCTTTAAATGTATACTTTATAATCTCAGAAAATATCACATTTTTTTCTTGTAAATTTGTGGTATTTCTTTATTGTTAATTGTGATTTTTTGTTTTTGTTTTATTCTCTGAATTAAACCGCCTCCCCCGGCTCTATACGCTCTACTTCACAGCAATATATAGTTGTACATTTAGGTTTGTTAAATGAACCCGTTGACTTGTGCTTTGATGCATCATTTATACAAAAACTGAAATATAAACATGCTTCCAAAACTATGTTTTCAAATCGTTACATAATAAGTAACATTTAGATATTCCTCAGATTGTGTTGAGGCTGAGAAGTTGTAAATGACAGAAAGCTGGAGTGTGGTTTTACAGCTGAACTCTGATGTTCCCCTGAGAGGAGAGCGAGTCTCTGTGGAGTGTTTAACAGCAGAGGAACCTCGTTATCTTTATTTATACTCTGAGGTGAATCAGTGAATGTAAAACGACAGGAACACCACGACGAGTGTCTAAAGCAGCTTTTCACGTATTCACAGATACAAAAGTGCAGCGATGAGACGGCATCGTATATTTAGATTTCACCTGGAAGTCAAAGGGACATTTTAGACATGAAGACACTAAAAAGGGAAACTGGTCAAAAATAAGACGTGTCCAAACTCTCCAGCTCAGTATTTCAGTCTGAGCTGCTCTTCATCTCTCATGTGTTCATCTTATTAAAGATTAAACTGATATTTAAAAGATATAATGAATGGATCAGTGCTTTATTTAATGAGCTGGCTTCACATTCAATAATAAAAATGATGTCCTGTTTGAGGAATTTGTCTGTTTTTTACTTCTTAGCTGTCGGCAGTACTTCAGTACAAATACATATATTTTTACATAAATATATATATTTGTACTTAAGTACAGTACTTGTGTATATATGTGTAAACATGTTTGTTTGTATATACATACATATTTATATACACATATGTATACACACATCCATATTCCCTCTCTCTCTCCACTTTAATAATTTTGCATTTTTTATCTCGCGAACTACACAAATGACAAAATGATTGATTTGATTTATGGTCTTGAATTAAGCAAAGAAATCAACATTTGTACTCATTCAAAAACTTGTAATCATTTATTTGAACACAAGAACAAATCGGATGCCAACTGGTGTTACTTGCATATTACATCTTTATTCATTGATGCCTTAAACCCCAGCATTCAGATTTATTCAACGCTACAACAGCAAAGATCTATTAAGTCCTAAAAATGGCCAACAGGTCAGTTTTGCCTCTTCTGGTATTATTCCATTACTTCTACGTTTAAAAGAAAAGTGGAATAATCCAAAATGGAAGAATAGAAACATTTCACACATGTAACACAATGCTACTGTTAGAGAGGCGGGGGGGTTAAATGTGTTTCCTGAAATGTGCTTTATTTATAACACATATGCGACTGGGCTCTACGTATTAACACTGATTATTTATGATATTTAAAAAGCATTAAAACAGCGACTCCTGAAAGTCAATAATGTAAATATTTTGGAAACTTTTAAGAAGTCCTTTTCATAAGTTTTGAACACTTTCATGGAGAATCTGTACAACCTAAACCGCTACAGAGATGATGAATGACGTCTGAAAAATCCTTTTTTTATTATTAAGTAAAATCTAAAATAATTCAAATGACAAATAGTTTGACATTTTGGGAAATACACCTTTTCTCTTTCTTGCTGAGAGTGAGACGAGAAGATCGATACCTCTCACGTCTGTCGGATGAATTTGAAGCTACAGCTACAGGAGGTAATTAGCTTAGCTTAGCATAAAGATAGCTAGCATTTAGCTTTGGCCAGAGTAAAAATAAACATCCTTAAAGTAATTAACACAAAATATTACATGTTGATTAATTAGTGAGCATCAGAGGTGGTGACTTATATTACCAGAGCCAGGCTAGCTGTTTCCCCCTGTGTTCAGTCTTTATGCTAAGCTAAGCTAACATTCTTGTAACTGCTGTTGAATTTAAACGATCTTGATCTTCTCATCTCGGCACATAATTCCCAAAACGTCCTACCAAACTAAAGATTAGTAATTTAAAGAACTATTATAATTTAAGATAATGCTATCATTAATACAAACCGCAACTATAAGAGGAGAAAGTGCTGCACAACTAAATACATATAAATGTGTTATAATGCTAGACTGACGCTGGTAAGATATATATTTTTAAATTTATACTTCATTCATGAAAGACTAGAGCCAAATTATTGTACCGAACCACTGACGTCAAACAATGAATGTTTAATATATTTTAAATTGTATTATGTCCTGTTACTATATTTACATAAACAGATGTTCCTAATATTTAGTTCACAGTTAATAAATCCCATGAAAAACTAAACCAGCAGTGAATGTATCTCCTGTTAGTATTGTGCATGTTTATCAAAGTCTGATATCTCTAGGGAGACGAACACATGTTGGTTTGGGATTCATGAGATTTGTTGACAGTAACAAAAATAAATGTATTATTCTGATTTAAACACTTCCAGGTGATTCAACTGTAAACTGCACTACAAGTGGCCAATTTTTTTTTTTATTTATACACACTAATTTGCAATTGGTACCAAAGTAGAGCAATAATTCAAGCTAAAATACTATAAATTTGATTCTTGTGGTGCGTAAATCATAATGCGCAGAATTGGAAATTTCCTTTGAAAAATACTTTACGTACTTATTACCAATTAGCTACAATAAGAACAAAAATAATTAGTCTCACAATGTATTTGTAGATGAGGATAAATAAAACACAAATCAAGATAAATGTGACAATTTTGGGGCATATTTTTTCTGGCTACAATTCATAGAAAAAACAAACTTACTAAAATATTAAATTTAAAAAAATGACCTGTTGGCAGTTCAGCTGTTAAAATACTTTCACATGGAACAATATGAATAATATTTTGTGAGGGGGAAGAACAGACTTGTAGAAAACCTGCAAAGATAAACGCAGTGGGAGTGTAACAGTTCACCAAAGACACGGTTCACCTGAAGCTGGTGCAAATAAAAACATCACATATGTGAGAAATTCCCAGCAGACGCTTTGACCTATTGTGTTTAAGTTTGTTTGTTAAAGGAAGAGTTTGACATTTTTGTAAACAGACTTATTCACTTTCTTGCTGAGAGTTAGATACCGCTCACGTCCGTATGTTAGCTGTGGAGACACCGCCAGCAGACAGTTAGCTTAGCTTAGCATAAAGACTGGAAATGGGGGGAAACAGCTAGCCTGCCCAAAGAGAACAAAATCTGCTAGTTATGCGAGACTGAGCTGTTTTAAACACGACTGAGCTACTTTATATTTTATTAGGAAGCGTTTAAGGCGGCTCATGATTATTTCTAGCTATGCTAGGCTACAAGCTATGCTAGGCTATGCTAACGAAGCTGAGTTATGAAGCTGAGTTTGGTGGGTTTGAAGACGCAATAACAAGACCGAGGAAACTATTCACACTTCAGTTCATTACAAGGCTGGAACTGTGTTATTATTTGGTCTTAGTTCTGAGATAAAAGCCTTGTAAAAGTTTAAATCTGTTCATAGAACCGGAGACGTTTTACGTTAAATGTAGCATCTTGTGGATGTGGTTTTGTGTTGGCTCAAACGGAGGCTTCATACTTTCATATTTAAAGACATGTCAAACTATTCCTTTAAACCACCCGTTGACTTGCCACACCAAACCATAATAAATATATTTACACAGTGCAGTAATATAGACAGCATAGTGAGTTTAAAGTGAAATAAAAAGGAGATTTGACAGCTGAGAGCGCCAACTAGTTAATCACGAAAGCCAGTCGAAATATGGAGAAACTTTAATTCTATTTATATTAGTAGATATTTACCTAATAACCGTTCATACACTTTTATTTTATCAGGAATAACAGAATATACTCGTGTCTTAAATATAAAAAAATACAATATAGGTTTAAAAAAAAAAAAAAAAGCATGAAAAAAGGAGTGTAATTTGACTAATTCCTATGTCATCCTTAGTCTGTATGTTGATTCATGTTGTTCAACATGAATACTTGTTTTCAACACCCACTGAACCATGCGTTTGGTAAACTTTTACGCTTCCACTAAACAATGGTAGACTGTGTTGAGTTTCGACTGCTGAAATCACAACAGAATATATTCATAATTTGCATCTCATAGTTCTTTGCTGATCCCAAAAAACAAACAAAAGAAAAGGTCTCTGGGGCCTTGTAAGTATTGCTAAGTATCTAACGACTAATTAAGAAAAACGCAGTATAAAAATGCAGAGCATTAACTACCACCTGCATGCTGTAGAAGCACTGGTCTATAGGTAATACAAAATGTACAAAAGAAATGTGCTGCAAAACAACCAGAATGTTTCATATACACATAAATAAAAAGTACAGAGGTCATCTGACAAAGCAGACGGACATTAATCGAACTGTGATACGTACCCCGTCAACACGTAACCCCCCCATCCCACCTCAATATTGGAACAAAAAGGGTCCACATTCTGTTTCTAAGGCATTTTGTACACTAGCTAACGAGAAACACAAGTGTTGCTGTGAGTTTCCCTTTTTCTTTTTTATATTTTGTTTGTTTGTCGAGGAGGATCAGTGTTTGAGCCACGGGTGCGCTGCGATGGAGGCCTTACTGCGGTCTCCGTAGTCGTAGAGCAGCTCCTCGCCCTCGTCGATGTCGCGAGAGGCCACGAGGATGAGGTGAGGCACCCCGCCGATGTCGTGGAGTTTGGTTTGGCAGTTTCCGGTTTTACTGTGATTTATCAGCCGGCCCATCCGATTGGTCTCTCCCGTGGCGTCCACACTGTCGAAAACAAACACAATCGGTATCTTCAGATAAGAACATTATTTATCCCGCACCAGAGATATTAAATTCAAAGTTCTATTAATTGATTTAATTCAAAGAACATAGAATGGTCTTCTCTACATGAGCTGAAACTTTCAGCAGCTGATTTTCTGCCACAGTATAATACAGAGTTTGGTGATGTTGTGAAGCAGCGTGGGATCATGGGAGTTGTTGTCTTCATTGTAGTCTTTAGGATTCCTTCAGTGTTTGTAGTTCAGGAGGTTTTTAAATCACAGAGTTCTCCTCCTCTCCAAAACAAACAGACCAGCTGATTGAAACACTCAATAAAAGCAGCTTCACGTTAAAAATCTGTTTCTCTGACGACGTTCGGGGGACGCGGGACGTCCTGAGAGACGAGCTGATGCTAACGTTAGCTTAGCTTATTCCTCGTACAACTACTAGAATAAAAAATTAAAATAAGAAAGTGTATTTAAACTGGATATAAGTTCAATTTACGACGGCATCTGAGAGAAAACCACAAAGCACAAAATGTTTAAATGTTGCAGAAGCGTTGATTTTCGTCGTACCAGTATGTTTTGCTGAGGTACTGGAAGTAGTACATGTAGCAGCCTGTGGCAGGGTTCTGAGCGTACTCGGCCTCCCTCGTCTTGGCGTCGGTGATCTGCAGCAGGTCTCCGTGGTACTCCACCACGTACTCGCCCTTCTGGAAACACCGCGTGGCAAACACCGCTCTCCCCTTTCCTTCTATATGCTGCACCTATAAATACAAAAATAATACAACAGTACGAGAGGTTTCAGGTTAGCTAAAGCTGTTTATTTTACACATTTGATGATGATCTTTTTCACATTAATTAGCGGTGCAAACAATAAGAACAAAGCTGGCATTGATTTTATTTTCCTGTCAACTTCCTGTTATCTCATCCTCTTAATCAAGCCCTACGACATAGAGTACATATATTCCTGCCCTGATAATCAATGTGATTAATCATGTGATCACTTAAGCTTCCCTCTGACTCTTGGCTGTAAGTCGGAGTGAGTTTCATTTCTCTGATTGAATTTACACGACAGTGAAAGTGAAAGCACCGTGTGACCACTACGAGGGCGGAGCCATGTGTGAATCTGATGAATTACCTTTGTTTCAATTCAAATGTTTAGAGAACAATCATTTGTACCTCCATTCCTTCTTCTATTCCCTTTGTGATGAGTTCATCTGTGAGCTTCTTTTCTTCACACTGGGAACAAAAAAAAGAAACACAAGACGACGTTACTGACAAGGAGAAGATTGGATTTCACTCACATTTAAACCAAATCAAGCGCACTGGAACGACATTTACTGCTGCATAGTACTTACTACTACTTCCTTAATGAATGAAAAACAGAGGAAAATTAAACTATAATACTTTACAAAGCAGAACAGTAAATTATTAAGCAATGGTGAAATCGTTATCAAGCTTTTTGTCCTGTGAAAAAGTCGTAAAATGCGCTTTAATAAAATGTTTACAGATAAAATGGAGTAGTAATGGTTTCGCTGCTAAAGAAGTGATATTGATGGAGAGATTACCGTCCAGATTTAGTTGTAATCATTAAGATTGTGTGTTGCTTTATTGATTATTTTGGAGGAAGCAAAATGTGTAATCTGTCATAAAGTCAGCTAAATTAAAAATAAAGAGACTCTAAAAGACTATAAACAGACTAGCATAGCAACATTAATGCTACAAACAACCCTTGTTGTACTCGTGTCACAGGATAGTTAAAGGAGCTTCATTCACAACATCTGCTGTTGTTAAATATATATCTTATATTCATGTCAATACGGTAATATATACTTTTAATAACCATCCCAACAAATACATAGAATATCAACTCACCTTAAGTTCTGTTTTACTCTTTCTTGAGCTTCGTCTTATTGGATAGTAGTCGGTAACTTTTCGGTTTTGGGAGTTTTTCCCGCCTGCACTGAAGTGGAAAAACAGAGTGCAACACATTCTTACAACTATATGAATAAATATGACTCAGATCGTGTCGTTTGATAGGATTTCCTTCTTTAAAAACGCATCAATAATCAGGACGTGCTTACATTCTTAGTGTGGACTTCTTTCCTTTGACTTTGAGGCGGACGCCTCTGCGCTGGAGGCCGTGGAGAGCGACGATGCTGCTGCTGTTTTTGTTGTTGTTGTTGTTGGCAACGTGGAGGGGAGCGTGAGCTAAGCTGTTACCCAGCGGCAGGGGGAGTCCGGCGGGGGAACGAAGGCAGGTCTGAGCACAGTGGAGCTGCGGAGGCGACCAGCAGGGTGAACACTGGCTGGAGCTGCTCTCCATCTCGGGGAAATCCGTCTCAGAGTCTTTTGGTGTCGAGCTGATGCCGTTTGTTCTCCTGCCTGGAATGGAAAAGGTATTTTATTCCTGGCGGTTCAGTGAAAGCTCGCCTCTCACTGTTACATAACCTCCCAAAATACTGAAATAAATAGATGTCTGCTTGCTCTCCCGATGGAGCTTACTTACCCTCTGCCTGCCTCTGGGCGTCATTTTGCTGGAAGCAGACTGGAGAGCCCCTCCCCTCCTGTGTCAGCTTGATATCATCATGAACCAGTGATCTGGACTTGGTGCAGCTGAAGACAGTGACTGAGTGGCTGTTGCATACGATTTGCTGTGAATGCAGAGAGAACGTGCATTAAGTCTACACTTCCTGCCAAGAGTGGTTTTATTGACACAACCTTGTCCAACGTTGGTGCAGCTGTATGCTTCGATCTTCCATGAAATAAATCAAATACAACGATCGAACACATAATTAACAGTGAAGAGCTGCCAAAATAGACATATAATGAAGAATGATAAAGAAAGATAATGCAAATAAAGAAAACACAGTCCGACCCAGAAGCTACTACAAAACAATCCTCTTACAAGCTGCAGGAAGTAGAGTTAACACTAGAAATGTTACGAACTTCTGCCCAAAAAACTGATCAAACAAACTATATATTTTCAACACATAAAAGGAACACTTCATCCTTCAGTTTATCACAAATATTCAACATCAACACATCTGGAGCTATGTGTTTTTTACTGGACAGGAAAACTGTCATCTGAGAAGTAAGCGTTCAGTCAAATGTAGTAAAGTTAAATGAAAAGTAACATAAAACCAATGTACTCAAGTAAAGTACAGGTACATTACAACAGTGCAGTACTTGAGTAAATGTACTGTCCATTACTGGATTACCATGCTGGCTCCACACACCCACATCAACTCTCCCATCAGTCCCTTTAAATCCACAGGCCTCTTGGCTCATTACCTACTGGTCAAACCCACTCAAATAAAAAAATCACTTCAAACGTTACACGTTTAAACCAGATTCAAAAAAACAAAAAGGGACAACTTTAATGTGTGTCTTCGGTGTAATCTGATATCATAAATACTGTTAATGTTCTCAACTAGCAGGCACATGTAACGTGAAGCTAATGTTAGCAACAATGTAGCTACTGTAACTTACCCCGTTCATGTCCGACTTGTTTTCGTGGCTCCCCGCTCGGCTTCCGTCTCTCTTTCTCTCTCGTTTTCGAGGACCACAAATAAAATGAATTTGTCCTCCGGTTGAGAGATTAAAACCTCGGCAGTGTCCTCCCTACTCTCCGGCCCCCCCTCCCACGGTGAAATGTGTGCCCTTTTTTGTTGTTGTTTCACTGCCAGCAGCTCAACCGATGCAGCCCTCCACAGCTCCTCTCCGCCATCTTTTTCTCCATGTAAATGAAGGAGACGGAGACGAGGCAATGTCGCCCCCTGCAGGCCGGCAGCGGTATTGTGTTTGTAACGATTAATAATACAAAATATTATTGAAAAATATATTGTGATTTATGATTACAAATAAAGGCTTCAAAAATAATAAAGTCTGCATGTGTACCAGCTTTAACATTAAAGTGATGAACACATTACTTCAAGGCAGTCATTATAATATATATGGGGGGGGGGGGGGGGGGCACATCCCATAATCATAAATAAACTTAACAAATGTACCTTATTATTATTATTAGTACCGGTTATATTTGCCTATTACAGTGTACTTCAGTTATGTGTGTGGTTGGTCCAAGTATTGTAGCTGTACTGTCTCTCTATATCATGACTTTTAAATGTATTAAAAAGTGAGTTGTGTGTATATGTTTGCTTATGCTTGTACTTCCTTAATTCATAACCTCTGTCATTTAAAAAAAAAAACTGAAGTATTACAATACACTATTAGACATTATTAATGTTGATTGTATTGTGGATTAATAATCTGAATCTGTCGTGGAGTATAAAGCCCACAATGGGGCATTCTGCACACCGATTACCTTTTCTTTTAGTATTTACTCAAGTACTTATGGAAGCCCATTTCCACCAGCCAAAAAAACAAAACAAAAGGAAACAAAAAAAAAAGATTTGTATATGTTTTTGCTGGTGGAAAAAAGGAAGAAAAAAAAAGATTATTATTATTATTTTTTTTTTACTTATTTTCTTTTGTTGCTTTTATTCGTTATACTCCAGAGGTGCTTCTTGCTTAAAATTATATTCAAGGGTGCGTTTGCTCAGTACAATCCATGTGAAACATCAAGCTATTGAAGTATTTCATGTGTTGTAAAGCCACGTTTAAAGAAGTCTTCAATGTACTCACAATCCATTTATATGTTATGAAATGGAAATCTTTTCTTTTTGCAGTGTATTTACTTTTTTTAGTTACCTTTTTTATAACTTGCTGGCAGAAAAAAAGTTTAAAAAAAAATAATAATAATCATTTTATTTCTTCCTTTTTTCCGCCAGCCAAAAAAAAATCCACCCCCTGAAAAAAAAAAAAAAAGATTTCATTTTTTTTTGCTGGCGGAAAAAAAGGAAGAAAATAAATGATTATTGTTATTACTATTATTATTTTACTTTTTTTCTGCCAGCAAAAAAAAAGAAGAAAAAAAAAGTTCCAGTTGCTGTTTATTGAAGGTCTTCACCTCAGCCACATTGGTTTTATTCTTTATACTCCAGAGCTGCTTCTTGCTTAAAATTCTATTCAAGGGTGCGTTTGCTCAGTACAATCCATGTGAAACATCAAGAAGAGCTGCTTCTATGACTCATCATTTTGACTTTCTATAGCAACTGGAAACATCTGGTCAGTGTTATGGTTACAGATGGATGCACAAAAAGTGCACCCATCTGTGCACTTTTTTTTCCGCCAGCAAAAAAATAGAATAATTCGAATTTTTTTTTTTTTTTCGGGAGGATTTTTTTTTTTTTTTTAATTGTGACCTCTTTTTCCACCAGCCAAAAAAAAAAAAGGTAGTTAAAAAAAAAAAAATCCTGAAACATACGCAATTGAAGTATTTAATCTGTTGTAAAGCCACGTTTAATTGAAGAAGTCTTCAATGTACTCACAATCCATGTATATGTCAAATGTAGGGTAACCTATGAAGAGCTGCTTCTATGACTCATCATTTAGACTTTCTATCTCATAATATAAACTTTCTATAGCAACTGGAAACATCTGGTCAGTGTTATGGTTACAGATGGATGCACCAAAAGTTTTTTTTTTATGCTGGTGGAAAAAAATAAAAAATAAAAAAATAATCAGGTTTTTTTTTAACCTTTTTTCCATCAGCAAAACAAATTAAAATAATTAGAATTCTTTTTTTTTTTTTGGGTCTATTGTTTTTTTTTTGTGATCTTTTTTTTTTTTTTTGCTGGCAGAAATGGGCTTCCATAGGTTATACTTACATACTTTTACCTTTGTAAGGTTTTGAATGCAGTACTTTTACTTGTAGTGGAGTATTTCTACAGTGTTGTATAATTGCTTCTCTGGGGTAAATTATCTGAATACTTCCTCCAGCAGAAGAGGGGGGGAAGAGAACCACGAAGAAGAAACACTTCACATCGTCACTTCCTATCAAAATCTCGCGGGGTCACGTGACGTCGTATTAGATCGCTGTGACTCTTGCTTATGTTTTTACCGTTTGTCGCCAAACGTGTTTAGAAATGCTAACTTTCTCGGTTTTATCGGTTCATCGTGTCGGAGGGACGTCGCGCGGCCGCTCGGAGACCAACCGTTTTTTTTTTCACCGACGACCGGGCGAGAAGTTTGACTGCGAAAAATAAACGGGGCCTGCACGCGTCACGTGACCGGCACGCGGCTTTGAGCGTTTGATAAATAAAGATGGCGGCGTGAGCTCAGCGGAGCGAAGAGGACAACAAACTGAACGGAACCAGAGCGGCGAGAGCGGCCGTTTGAAACTGTCAAGTAAGTTGATTACAGCGCGTGGGGATCCGTTTTATTTAACACTGACGTCACAGTTATCGAAACACTAACTTGTCTCTGCGCAGTGATACTTAAAGTAAGTATTATATGTCGTTTTGAGGCTGTGACAGTGGTAGCTAACTACGTTTACTCCTCGATGCTAATGTTAGCTTAGCAACGGCAATGACACAGAGCGCCGTCAACAACATAACATTGTTGGCTAAACCCGACACGCTGGACTTAAGGTTATTAAAGGTGGTGTTATGTAAACATAATGTTAGCTAAATCCGACACGCTGGACTTAAGGTTATTAAAGGTGGTATGTAAACTTAATGTTAGTGCTGTTAAACGGCGTTTTATGAGCAACATTACAAGCTAGCTAAACAAGCTAGCTGTGGATTGCACCTTATCATCAACCTGTTTATTTATACAGCATCTTTGAAACAGACTTTACAAAGTGCTTTGACAGACAAAAGCAAGACAATAATAACAATAACAGAAAGCTCAGTGAGACAGTTGATACGATAAAAATAAACTAAGAAATAAATAAAATTTTATATATATATATATATATATATATATATATATATATATATATATGAGAATGAATACAATTTTATATATACATTTTATTTATTATATATATTTAGTAAAATAATATGATCGTGACACCATCAACTGTTAACTTTTAAGACGCATATTTAAGTTTACTGAATTTTCCACATGGCATATAAAATACAAAAATATACACTTCATATTGATTATAATAGGCACACAAAAGTAGTATTAGTAGCTAGTTATTTATTTCGGTCCTTATAAACAAAAATAACACACCTAATATTAATAAATAATAATATGGAATTAAATTAAAGAGAAAATAAAAAACATGTAGGTTTAAGATTATTATACTAACAGTTTTTACATAGTCTAATAGGCAACACTTTAATTAGGTTTAACTTTAGGCTAAAGAAAACAAAAATAAAGTTCCAAACGTTTCATTTAAGTAATATTCATCCCTCAGTGTTTTGTCTTAACCACCTTATCTTAAAGTAGTAGACTACCCATTCTTAATTAATATTAAAGACTCGCACCAACATGAAACTCATAAAGATTTTTTATTTAAAATTGCACCTTTCTGGTAACTAACCAGTTTTATTTAAGACACTTGTCAATAACCTGCTAACATTTCTGACATTGTGTTACATTTGTTTTTGGGCACTTTACTGACCATTTTAATTGTTAATATATTTTTGCACTTTTTTATTTGCACTCTTTGCTGCTGAACAAAACCGAACAGCTAAATTAAACAGCAACTTTAAAAATAGTAAAATATCGGGTAAGAAATGCGTGATCTTCGTCTGTGATCGCAGCGGATTTAACGTTTAAAGCTAACGTGTGACCATGTCAGCAGGTTTCCTTTGGTGACCGTTGATGACCGTTAACGCTCAACGGTTGTGCGATGTCTTCCTTTTAAATGTGTAGTTAGTTGTACGGCGTTTGGTGTGAGTTAAATTAGTGCCTTTCTGAGTTCAGTACGTTAGCTCTCGGTTAGCACGGGTTAAAGCCGTGTCACCCTGATTCAAACCAGGCCAGTTTAGCTTTGTATGAGTCGCGAGGGACCAGGAAGTAGTGCGCACCACAGAGGCGCAATGCAAACACGTGTCTTGTTTTGGGTCACTTTGGACCAAGTATCACCTGGCGTGCAGACGTCGCTGTGATAAATAGCTATCTTTAATTCTTCTACCGTTATTATTGTTATGGAGTGGATGTAACTATATTAAATATATATATGTTAAATATATCGAGTCACTGCTACGTTTTAGGGTTTCGTTTTTGGCTTTTCTTCGGCGTGTGCTGAATGAGGATATATACACGCAGAGGTGACTATTCTAAATGGGTTTAATATGTTGCTCACATCGACTTGAAATAACTGTTACAGTTGAGCAACATATGTTTGTTGTATACTGACTGTTGAGAATGTATCACTGGTATATTTTTCATTTGGAAACTAGGCGTTGAGGTTTGTAACATCGCTGTACATGTGGGTCCTAATATTCCTCTCGTGATTTTTTTTAATCATGCATTTTTTTTGGGAGGGTTTCGGTCACATTTCTGTGTTGGTTTTCTTTTTGTAAGCATGCACAGTTGCATCTTTTATCTCATGGCTATGGCTGTACAATATGTTACTATGTATGTGCTTCATGGTTGCCACTCACGTCTGGTTCATCCATTAGGTCAAGGATAAATAAGTATTTTTGCCTTTGTTCAAAGGCACATTGTGGATATAAAGTAACTTTGTGTGGGGGAAAGTAAGCATCGTAATCTCAGTGTTAAATGTTGAACTACCAAGTGTTACATTATGTTGTGGAGAGTTAAAATAGCATTAGATGAACAGGCTTTTAAAGTGATACCTTTTTTCAGCTTACATATTGTTGAAGCCAGACATTTCTCTTCATTTTACTGTCACAATTATTGAACTAAAGCTGCAAATCTTCACATTTGAGAGGCTGCAAGTCTCTTTATTACAATGTAAACCTTTACATTGTCATTTGACAATGCCAATGTGTTTTATGCAGTCACTAACATTTTTGTCATAGTTTTATCATCATTTTTTATTAATGTATCTCTACATTTGTCCTGCAGATGGATCCTGGACAGGATTTACTTCTCGCTGCCCTGAGTGAGAGTGGCATTTGTCCAAATGATTTTGGCCTGTTTGATGTAGATTCTCAGGATGCTGCACAGCCCTCTACAATCCAGCAAGTAAGAGAGTTTTTGTTCTTTATAGAGAAGACGTGATTTATTAATGTGCTCATAACTTGGTGTTAATGGTGTGATGTTGGTCCTCTTCCAGTCTATCTCCATCAGTGCCCTGGATGTTGGCGCTGGGACAGAGTCGGTGGAAGTTATTCGCACTGAGCCTCCAGCTCCAGTCCCTATAGTTACTATCAGGGTGAGATTACAGAGCACTGGCTTCCCATAATTCATTATTGAACACATAATGCAATGTCGCAGCTGATGTTTTTGTTTTGTGGTATGTAATGAAGTCAATTGTACTCTCTGCTCAATGTCTCCAACAGCACAAACCTCAGCCATCAACCACCACGTTTGTCTTAAATCAGCTGAATCAGTTGCCGTCACTCGGAGCTAATGTGACCAAACAATCAGTTGCAAACCCTATCAAACACACCATAACAGTCACCAAAGTGGTCCATGTTGCGAATTCAGCCCTGCGAAGATGTTCGAGCCCTTCCACCACAACTATTCCTCCGTCAGCGTCCACAGTAGTGCCTTCTAACAGAGATCAGGTACGTTGGTCAGGACGTAACGGCACAGAGAAAAACATCTCTTTCTGTTGTGCTGATCATATATTTTCTTTTAGCAGATTCAGCTGAAAGACCTCCTTCGGTCCGGCAATGTGAAGAGCACCGGTCTAAAGGGCAACAGCCTGATGGAGCTCATGAGGCTGAAGCCTCCACCTAACATTGCTCCACCAGTAGCAACGGCAACAGCTACAGGTCATTTGTTTTTACATTTTAACTAACGATTACCAAACAGTTGTGATATATGGTTTTCAATCATCTATATTTGGAGAAGTTTATAAGGTATTAAAAGAGCAATAAGAACGAGTTCATATGAGGTCTGTAGAACCGAACCAATGAGCTAAAAGCTGTAGAGTTTAGTGTTCTTGATGCCATCAATAGTTCTTTATGCAGAGAGCAATTAGGACTTGCTGTCTTTGTTTAGTCAGAGCAAAACACTTTCTCTGTTTCTGTAAAAGAGGAGAAATCTACAACATATCACTGTGGAATCAGAATACAGATTCTCCTGTTTGTGTGGAAACTCCTGACTCATTTCAACACTTTAATTGATCCTGTAGATCCTCTCCTATCCACATTAATTAGGGACTTTATTTTTCAGAAATGCACTAGGACTTGATACTTGCGATCACATTAGACAAAGAAAAGCATCACATACTCACAAATAACATGCATGATCAAGGTCATGTTTAGCATTTTTGCGTGAAAATAATAGATCTCAACATCGCCAGCAGCCGATTACTTATCTGTCGATCCATATTGTAATACTTTGAAATTAAAACGTGTCTCTGTTGGTGTTTCAGGTGAAATGAACAATGGGATCAAGAAGGAAGTGTTTGGTAAAGATACCAGGATCTGGATTAATGACGACATCAAAATGCAAACCTTCCCGCATCCTCTGGTAGGTCCTATAATATTGATTTTCATAAAGCTCTTGAATGCTGCAGAGTGTGTTGGCACGTTAAAGTAGCTTTTGGCAAGTTTGGTATTAACGGTTACGTCAATCTATGATGACAGAAAATCCCCGGGATGAAAGAGGAGGATGAGCCCGAGGAGGAGGAGGAAGACGAACTGGGCCATGCAGAGACTTATGCAGAGTACATGCCAATGAAATGTAAGTACGACTGTTGTGTTTGTTTACAATATCAGCATTAAATTTCCTTAATCTCATCCAGCCACACCTCTATTTGGCAACAACCACGGTCTGTAAGACGTCCAGTCATGATTCGGGTTGAGTGACTGTAACACGAGAGCACTGTATCGCCTTCAACGGCTCTCGGTCAAATCAAACAGAATCCATCCTGCTGTTGTTAATCTCCCGATCCACTGACGAGTCCGTTTACCAATGCAGTGAAGATCGGCCTACGGCACCCCGACCCCGTGGTGGAGACCAGCTCCCTGTCCAGTGTCAACCCTCCAGAGGTGTGGTACAGACTGTCCATCTCAGAGGAAGTCATTGATCGGGGCTGCCTGTCGGCTCTGCAGCTGGAGGCCATAACGTATGCGGCTCAGGTCAGCAGAGTGGATTTTATGAAAGATAGATATTAGTTGACGACTTGTTTTCACAATGAAAAATGCGGATTTTCAACATAATATGGGGTTATAGAAGTTATTATGAACAGCTGGTAAAATATACAAAGGGAAAATATACATTGATCGCTGTGGGGATGAAGGAATTCTGTATTTAACAAATGCATTTATAGCATCAATTAAGATTAAGGCTTCGAGACTGTTTGAATTTTACTCTTTAAAAAAATCAGGTGCCAAAATTGAAACTGCAGGTAAATACTTGACGTTTCTCTTTTCGTGTGACTCAACTTGTTTTGCCATTTTGATTTGGTTTGTTTTCCTTTTGCACCACAGCAACATGAGACATTCCTCCCCAGCGGTGATCGAGCTGCTTATTTAATCGGGGACGGAGCTGGTGTGGGGAAAGGCCGGACCATTGCAGGGATCATCTTCGAGAATTACCTTTTAGGCAGGAAGAGATCTCTCTGGTAAATACCCCAAATCTGGTAGAATCATATTTAACACGGGGGATTACAAAGTGCGGCCTTTAAATAAATGTTGTTCTCTTCTGTTCAGGTTTAGTGTCTCAAACGACTTGAAGTACGACGCTGAAAGAGATTTAAGGGACATCACGGCCAAAAACATATCTGTTCACTCACTGAACAAGGTCAGAGACGTTAAGATGTATGGATGACAAAACGCTGCCTTCATAATGTCAAGTGTGACTCAATTTAACATTTATATTTCAGTTCAAATATGGAAAGATCTCTTCAAAACACAATGGTAGTGTGAAGAAAGGTGTGATATTCGCCACCTACTCTTCGTTGATAGGAGAGAGCCAATCAGGAGGGAAGTACAAGACCCGATTCCAGCAGCTTCTCCACTGGTGTGGGGAGGACTTTGACGGAGTTGTATCCTTTCAAGCCATCAGTTGGTAGAATAGATGTCAGGAAATGGTGATTACTCTTTTGTTGTTTTCATGTGATCTTACCTGCATCAAAGCGATGTAAACATGATCCTTGTAGACCATCCTTCCCTTAACACGACGACTTTTAGATCGTGTATGACGAGTGTCACAAAGCCAAAAACGTGTGTCCAATCGGATCGTCCAAACCTACAAAAACTGGACTTGCCGTGCTGGAACTGCAGAACAAACTCCCCAAGGCTCGGGTTGTGTATGCAAGTGCTACAGGTTAGTAGACGAATTTAAAGTTGAATTAGCTCGTTGACGGTGTAAACTCGGTTGGAGTTGGTTAATCTGTGGAAACGCTGTGAATTCTGAAAAATGTACTTTTTCTATCAAGGTGCCTCTGAACCCCGAAATATGGCCTACATGAATCGTCTGGGCATCTGGGGCCATAAAACCCCCTTCAGAGAGTTTGGCAACTTTATCCAAGCTGTTGAGCGCAGGTAAGTTTCTCTTTCTGCAGGTGACAAAACAAAAGTCTTGATGCCCGACAGGTGATGTGAGGAAAATGTCCTAATGTGCTCATGTACATTTCTCCCCTCCCTGTCATTTTCAGAGGTGTTGGTGCCATGGAGATAGTAGCCATGGACATGAAACTGAGGGGGATGTACATTGCCCGGCAGTTGAGTTTTACAGGTGTGACTTTTAAGATTGAGGAGGTTCCCCTGACTCCGCAATACATCAAAATGTACAACAAATCTGTGAGGCTGGTAAGCACATAAACGTGTAAAGAAATATATTTTAAGCACATTTCTGTGATTCGTTTTTATTTGGCCGTGCAGTTATTAAGTAGATTTCTTTATGCTTCCACCAGTGGGTGAGTGCACGGGAGAAGTTCCAGCAGGCGGCGAACCTGATGGACGCAGAGCAGCGCATGAAGAAGTCCATGTGGGGCCAGTTCTGGTCCGCTCACCAGCGGTTCTTCAAGTACCTCTGCATCGCCTCCAAAGTCCGCCGAGTGGTGCAGCTGGCCAGAGAGGAGGTCCAAAATGGAAAGGTGAGAGGACTCTTGTAATACGACAGTATGTAAGGTTAAGATTTCAATTTCTAAAGGGTTAAAAGTCTGCCACTTGGCATTAGAGGCTGATCACACCGATGCAATAACATTGGTTTCCTGGCGTGCGCTCTTCTCTTCGCTTTGCCAAGAGGCGCTTTTGTAAGCGTAACGCGCCTGTTTCGGTGTGATCAGCCTGTTACTTGAGAGATTCATGGTGTCAAACCCCCCCCCCCCCCCCAAAAAATGACTCTTAACCTGTATCTACAAAGGACAAATGTGTTACTCCAGGTTACAAACACAGGCAGAGATGACGGGAGTAAAATGTGGTGTACTTTTTAGGAAAAATACAAATTTGTCAGAATTGTGGAAACCCAGTGTTGGTGAGGAATAACAAGAAAAGCGATGATGATGATGAAGTCATCAATGCCAGGAAAACTTGGTACGCATCGACTAAAAACACTACAGAGGCTACAAGTTAGCCAGAGATCCTCTGGTCACCACTGCAGAACAAGATGTTGATGCTTTGCCAGAGAGAAGCTACTCGATGTTTTCCTGAAAAATGTTGTGCTTCCTGCTCTGATGTTCTCCACACTTCCTCTGCAGTGTGTGGTCATCGGTCTTCAGTCCACTGGAGAAGCAAGAACGCTGGAGGCCTTGGAGGAAGGAGGAGGAGAGCTCAACGACTTTGTGTCAACTGCAAAGTACGGACTGACTAAAGCAGATTTATTTTTTTTTTCTAACCGTATAATGCACATATGTACGTCACTAAAATGTTTTTTGTTGTTGTCGTAGAGGTGTGCTGCAGTCCCTGATTGAGAAGCACTTTCCAGCTCCTGACAGACAGAAGCTTTACAGCCTGCTCGGCATCGACCTCTCGGCTAAGAAGACCCCGTCTCCCACTGAAACAGCAGCACAGCCGGAACAGAAGGGCAAGAAAAGGAAAGGTAATGAAGATTTTATAACCAGTGGCTTTGTCTTAAAAATAACATCCGTCTCGACTCTCGTCAACAAGTTTATGAGCTGCTCAGAAATGTTTAATGTTGGTTTATTTATTTTCAGGTTCAGAGTTAAAAAAGCAGAAGAAGAAGCCTCGCAAGCACGGCGGTTTGTCGGGTACCAGCTCGGAGGAGAGCCAGTTGGAGGACTCGGACCGAGAGTCCGGTAAAGACAGCGACGACAGCGTCAAGTCTCTCAGCTCGGGGGACGAAGACGACGACTTCAACCCGTTCAGAGACGAGTCGGACGACGACGAGGAAGACGGTGAGACTTCTACAGGGAGGTCGAGGGAGTTGAATTAAAACATTTTTATTTGTCCTGCTCAAAGCGAACCCTTTGTGCCTTCCTTGTGTTTTAGATCCATGGCTCTTTAGAAAGGAACCAAAGAAAAGGAAAGAGAAGAAGAAGAAAAAGAGAAGTAGTATTGATCCAGACTCCATTCAAAGTGCCTTGTTAGCCTCCGGGCTGGGCTCCACCAGGCCTGCTTTCACTGCCACCGTTATCCCCCCCAGCACCCCCGCTATAGGTAAGCACAAAACCCACACAGCGATACAGGATTACAGCTCTCTGATTCAGCCTTTTGAGGGATAACGAACGCCTCGCTTTTACTTGTTCCTAAGTCAAGGCAGAGAGTCGGGATAGCTGCCTCACGAGTCAGGACGCAGTGGAACATGCTCAGAAGATGAAGAAAGATCTCCTGGAACAGCTCGAGGATCTAGCTGGGGATCTACCTCCCAACACCCTGGACGAGCTGATCGACGAGCTGGGAGGACCCGAAAACGTAGCTGAGGTAGAAAAATTAAGTGTTTTATTTTTTTTTAAATGCTGGATCAGTATTTGTTCTGTAAATTAACTGCCTTCGACTGTGCTTCAGATGACCGGTCGTAAAGGTCGTGTGGTCAGCAACGACGACGGCAGCATCACGTACGAGTCTCGCTCTGAGCTGGATGTCCCGGTGGAAATCCTCAACCTCACAGAGAAGCAGAGGTTCATGGATGGAGAGAAGGTAAAGGCGAATAGAAACATGTAACTGAGAAGTTATTAGAGGTTTGATTCTCTCATAACTTGATCAGGACTGAAGGTTCTTCCACACCTGTAGTTACCAAGAAAAAGATAACATCCCTTGTTAGTTTTGGCCCATTTTACATTCCCCAGGGTTCATTTTGTGAATGAAAATACGACTCAATATGTTCCTCAACTAACTTGACTAAGACGAGACATCAGCTCCAGCACACAATGAGCACAATCAGGAGGACTGTGGACTGTTATCTTAGTAAAACTAAGATAACAACAACACAAATGAGTTTTCATCAGCTCAAACTGTACTAAAGTAGTTTTCTTTGACTAAGATGAGACTAAGACGTGTGGACATGAATCAAAGGTAGGACACAAGCTTCGTCTTCTGTTTAAGAATATACTTGAAAAATGAGAACTGTGTTTTGCTTTTGTATCGATCGTGCAGCAAATTCAATACTGAACGATGTTTAGTGTAACTCTGACATCTACCATCAAATATAATGCTGTGGCTTTCACACAACGAACAAATAACTCCAGGCTGTTTGTTTTGCAGCAGCTCTTCAGGAGTTCTCAGTCCGGTGGTTTAGTCCACCACAGAGTTTGATTGACAGCTTTCACACCCGCCCAGATGAGGCCAACTAAACACACCAGAGTTAGTTTACAGTTTGGGACCAGCCGAACGAGTGAATAACTGCTTCTGGTTGATCTAAACTTTGGACTGACAGACTTAATTATATATATATATATATAATAATAGCTGCTCATTCCACATTTCTATGTGAAGATTAACATTAACTGTCTTTCTCTTCTTTTCAACCAGAACATAGCGATCATCTCTGAAGCTGCCAGCTCAGGTATTTCCCTGCAGGCCGATCGTCGGGTGAAGAACCAGCGGCGGAGAGTCCACATGACGCTGGAGCTCCCTTGGAGCGCCGACAGAGCGATACAGCAGTTCGGTCAGTAGAGAGATTCACCAGACCAGAGGCCTCAAAGTCTTTCACTTAATAAATAACTAAATAATAAACGTGGTTCAAACGTTGTGCTGTGTTTGTTTGTTCTCAGGGAGAACTCACAGGTCGAACCAGGTCACAGCTCCTGAATACGTCTTCCTCATATCGGAGCTCGCAGGAGAGCAGAGGTTTGCCTCCATCGTTGCCAAAAGACTAGAAAGCCTGGTAAGTCTTAATCGAATGTATAGTCAGGAACATAGATACTTAAAGGACATTAAACATCAACTATATTTCTTTAATCTGTCTCCTAACAGGGAGCGCTCACACACGGAGACAGAAGAGCAACAGAAACTCGAGACCTCAGCAGGTTTAATTTTGACAACAAAGTAAGCACGACCAGCTTTTGTCTCAGTGACGTTCTCATCACTTTATCTGTTCAGTGTCTCACTCTGTTTGTCTCTGCTGCAGTACGGCAGGAATGCTCTGGAAATTGTGATGAAGTCGATCGTGAAGCTCGACTGTCCGCTGGTGTCTCCTCCCGCTCACTTTAAAGGAGACTTCTTCAAAGGTACTTTGACTTGTATGTTGTTTACCTTTCAGTGAGTATTCCAACAATCTAGTGTTTGTTGTACAACTTGTTCTCCCTGTGGACGTCTGTCAATACCTCATTGATTTCTGTATTCGATGGTTCTCATCTGACTTTTTCCTTCTGTAGAGATTCAAAGTGGATTAATCGGTGTTGGCCTCATAAACGTGGAGGACAGATCGGGCACAATGTCACTGGACAAAGGTGATTATTAAATATTGTTTTGCCCTAATGGCAGCTGTTCTCACTGTTAAATGAGTCCTGCGTTTGCATACAGTTCAGTGTGAGTTTCCACATGAACGTAATCCACATACTCTGTTGCTGCTGCAGACTACAACAACATGGGGAAGTTCCTGAACCGTATTTTGGGCATGGAGGTGCAGCAGCAGAATGCCTTGTTCCAGTACTTCTCCGACACGTTGGCAGCCGTCATTCAGGAGGCCAAGAAAAGCGGCAGATATGACATGGGCATTCTGGGTAAGACCGCCGTCACTTCCATCACGCAGAAGCAGAACTGGGGCAGAAGGCATTTTATCATGTTTAATTATTCAAAGTGCTTTCCGCTTTGAGAGAATGGGTGGAGGCATAATCATCCGTTTGCCCTGAAGGTTGGGTTTCAGCGCATTATTGGATCTGAAATGTATTCAAATCTCCTCCTGTCCTCTTTAGATCTGGGCTCCGGTGACGAGAAGGTGAAGAAGGTAGACTGCAGGAAATTTCTAACGCCGGGCTACACCACAGCAGGACACGTGGAACTCCACACCGTATGTTCATATATATTTACATGGCGTTTTGAGCTCCCTCCCCTCTGGGGGATGAGGTGAGATCACAGTAACGTCACCTGACTTTGTCTCTCACAGGTGAGCGTGGAGAGAGGGATGTCGTGGGAGGAAGCCACGCATGCTTGGGCCGATCAGAACGGAGCAGATGATGGTTTCTATGTTCAGGTATGAGAGGGTTCATGGTGTCTCTCTCTCTTAGAAATCAGCTCTGCAACAGTTCCACCTGTTAAAATTACCTTTTAGTTAGTGACCAAAAATCTTGCGGTTTCACGATATATCTGCATATTTGTATAAAGGTTTATGGGGACTTATTCTATAGTCAGAAGAACATAGAATATAAAATATACATTTTAATGTCATGTATATACTGAAGGTTTTAATTACTATATGGTTTTCTTGACCCCGCAGCGTAATACATAATAAGATATCAGATTTGTAAAACGTGGTGTAGCAGAGTTTCCTGACTTTTAGTCTAGTATGGGTCCATAAATGCTGGATCCTTCATTTCCCATAATGCAACTCTGATGTTTTCTGTCATGAGACCCTTAACTGACAGTTCCCATTTTTGTGAAAGTTGACGTCTAGATGCAGGGACGTTGTGGCCAAGCCCCTCCAGAGCCACAGAAGACGTGATTCAACTGTTTTCAAAGCCCGAGTAGTGACGTAATGTAAAGCACGACGTGTACTTTGTTTTCAGATGAGGAACAACAAGAAGACGGCCATACTGGTCAAAGAGGTGAACACTAAGAAGAGACTCTTCCTGGTTTACAGGCCGAACACCGGCAGACAGGTCAAACTGGAGATGTACGCGGACATCAAGAAGAAGTTCAAAAAGGTCACAAAACAGTTTATTTTTATTACTTTGAGAAGAACTCTTCATGCTCTACGAGGTGAAACATGTTTTTATTTTTGCTTTTAGGTTTTGTCCGATGATGCCAAGCAGCACTGGATTGATCAGTACATGTCGTCAGCAAAGATCTGCTCTCATGCTTATTGGTATGTGCACTTAAGATCTCTGTGAACACACACACAGTTGTTTAGTTTGACTCGGGTACACCGTCCTGCTCAAAATAGTCCCAAACAAATGCACCATTTTCTCCTGTTGGATTGAGATTGAAAGTCACAAACAGGGTTGGGAAGTAAAAGTACTGAAAGACTTTGCTAGTTTTGGTCTTTTTTCGTGGGATTTGTTGACGATAATAATAATTTCATTTATAGAGCATGTTTAAATTCGGGGTTTGCAAAGTGCTTTGACAGACAGATGATACTAAAATAAAGCTGTAAAAAGACAACATCACGTAAAAGCCAGACTGTAAAAATGAGTTTTAAGAAGTGATTTAAAAGGGACGCATTTATAGAAAATAGACTTCTTCTCTGAAGCCAAACCGCGTGCTTCACCGTTAACTTTCTCCCCCGCGTGCTTCACCGTTAACTTTCTCCCCCGCGTGCTTCACCGTTAACTTTCTCCCCCGCGTGCTTCACCGTTAACTTTCTCCCCGCGTGCTTCACCGTTAACTTTCTCCTTGTGTGCTTCTTGAAGGCGAGGGAACTGTAAGAAGGCGTCTGTGGGTCTGCAGTGTGAAGTGGGTCTGCGCTGTCGGACGTACTACGTTCTGTGCGGCTCGGTGCTCAGCGTGTGGAACGAGCTGGAGGAAGTTCTCACTCCGGTCAGCGGAACCAACGTGAAGGTGCAGATAGTCCGACTCAGAACAGAAGATGGACAGAGGATAGTTGGTGAGTTGAAGGACTGCTTTAAAGGAATAGCTCTGACAATTTGGGAGACTTGTGTTGCAGAGAGCGTTGGAGGAGAAGATCGATCTTCTCAATTATCTGCATCAGATCTAAGCTTACAGATGTGTTGGAGTTAAGGAAACTACATCCTGTAATAGATGAGGTCCTCCACCTGAAGATGAGATGGATGCCTTAGTTTAGTTCCTCTCTGTTTGTACTTTCAGATATCTGCTTTATTTTACAAGAGATGGACGATACGATAGTTTGTATTTGTTTTGGTTCCAGTGCAAAGAAAAAAGAGCAACAGACACCATAAATCATTACAACACAACATAAACGCATCTCGATGGTTTTAATTTGTTAAAGACCCAAAGTGAAGAAATGAGTTTATGTGCCGGACTATCCTTTGACTTGTCTACTGTCATTGTGATCTTTCCAGCTTCATATTTACCGTACAGACTTCAGTGATGTCGATCCTCTCATCTAACTCTCTCGAGAATATCCCAAAATATCCGACCCATTCCTGTTTGTTTAATGTGTTTGTTTAACCCTTCCTTTTGTTTGTTTGTTTCAGGACTGATCATTCCAGCGAACTGCGTGTCTCCGTTGAGTAACAAGCTGTCGACGTCGGACCAGAGCCAGCAGCTCGCCGTGCAGGAGCTTCAAAAGCAGCAGCAGCTCCACCCCCAAAGTCTCTGTCATGCACCCAACACATAGCCCGGGGTGGACCGTGTGAAAGCCCGTCTCGAGTTCACGTCCCGGTCTAAAGGGATCTGGACTCACGAGTCTCTGAATCACCCCCCTCTCCATCGTCTCTGAGGGTCCGAGGTGTCACACCGAGCTGTGAGCCGATTCTCGGACGTGAAGCTTGTACAGAGAGAAAAGATTTCAGGGTTTTTCTTCTTCCTTTCTTTTTCTTTTTAAATCTCCAGAGACTCTTGTTTTCACCTGGACAGGTTTTGACGGGTGATGTTTTGTCCTCTGACATTCAGAGTGAAAAGATTTGTGACCTCTTGATGGAGACGCAGTAGAGACCTCGAGGGCATGTTGAGGTGTCCCGTGCTTTAAGCTCTTCAGTCCCGGACCACCTGGTATGAGGCAAAGACTTTTTCCTGGTTCAGACCAAAGGTGGATGAGACGAAGACCACGCAGTCTTTTTAAAGTCTGATTCCAAAATATACAAAATGGGCATTTGATGCTAAACTACAAACGCATATTAATATATATCAGCTCATAGCTGCTCAGACGTGATGCAGAGAGAATTAGTTTGAAGCAGAAACTTAATGCAAAGAGCGTTCTGGTTATCAGTATCTAAAACGTCATTGTCAGAGTCCTCTTGCATCCTTAATCTCAAATTGATCGATTGGTTTGTTTTTATTTCACACTTCATCCCTTTGTTCCTCTCAGTCCGTATCGTAACAATCATTGAAGTCCGTCTTAAATCAGCAGTCAGGGTCCCGAAACAACATTTAAAGCAGACTTGTCTTTATGTAATCTTTCCTCCTCTTTATACCGGACATTAACGGGACAGTTCAGCCCAAAATATAAATACATATTTGTCCTCTTACCTGTAGTTTTATTTACCGATCTAGATTGTTCGGGTGTCTTTTATCTCTGATGGGACTCGTCGTGTTTAAAGCACCATTAAACGTGTGCTGCTCCCTTCATCCCCACTTTATTAAAACACTACTTCAGTGGTTTGTGTTGCAGGTGGAAACCACCTTTGGTCTAGAAGGAGACGTGTGATATTCAGTACAGCAGCCACGGAATCATGAGAAATGTGAAATCTTTTATTTTGAAACTTGATGTTTGTTAAATGTACTTCTGCTCAGGGGTTTAAACTCGTACAAAGACCCTCTTTGGAATAATAAAACTAACAGAATGTTTCACAAAGTATCTGAAAACGCATGAACGGAGCTCCACCTGCTCAGTAACTCTGAGGCGAGCTGCTGTTTACGGCTCCTTTCTTCGCAGTAAAACGTCTCAAAGCGCGTCTCTCTGCTGTCTTGAACCCAGTTGTGATTAAAACAAACATGGACGCCTGCTTCTGTCCAGTAGTTTGCCGCCTCCGCTGCCTCCTCGGTCCTGTATTGCGTTATGTTAGATCTGCACAGGGAGGGACGGACCAAAGTCTGGATGTCCTGATAGCTGCTTCATTCTATAAAGATGGGACGTGTCGTTGCTGACCTGTGGATTAGTTCATGTTAATAACCGTTCTCTCTTCTGTTCCACATCGATTCATTTAAACAACAAGTGAGATAGGAAGAAGTCTTTGTGTCATACCGATGTGCATTTTGTACACTTTGTAAACATGAAAACAAACCTGCTGTGTGACAGACTTTCCCTGATCGACTCTTTAACTGAGAAGTCTTTTAACTTGAATGTCCGCCGTATAGAAACGTTTTATTTTGTCTTTTTGAGATGTCAAACACGTCGTCGGCTCCTCCTGAAGCTGAAACACTTGAAGGACTTTTTTGTTTTTTTTTCTCCTTCCATCTTTGCACGAGTTGCACTACTGACCGAGTTGTACAAATATTCACCTGTACATGAATGAGTGTGATGCTCAATAAAGCTTGGTATACTTCTACCTCGTAGTACTGTTAATTGTACTACAGAGACACGTGGTCCCACTGGCTGATAACGAAGCTTAGCATCATTTTAATTATGATATTTAATGACTGGGGACAAATAATCACTGCGACTTATCTGCATCTATGAGGTCTTTTAATTTGACTTTATTCCTCCTAAATCACCACTTCTGATTCATTGCCAAAGATCATAGAACTAGTCACTATATTTACAAAACCAAAGGTTTAGGAAATGCAAGTCACTTTGACATCTAACATTTTGAATTTATAGTGTTCTCCAGCAGTATTCACATCTTCTATGTATGATAAAGTAGCAAAAACACACTTAAGAAATACTCGATTACAAGTAGAAGTTCTGCTTTGTAAAGTTTTATTCAAGTAAATGTGTACATTTTATCAGCAAAGGACATGGCCTTTGTTATACTGTTGTATATTATATTTAGTGAATGATAAATAATATGACTACAAAAACTATGTAGGCAACAACATTTTGAAGGTGAAGTTACAAGTTTAATAGTATAACTATTTATTAGTAAATTATATTTACATAATTACTTGTTCAGTATTTTTTTAAGTGTGTTCTCGCTAATCTCTTCGACATGTTTGATTATATGGAAAAGTATGTTTTATCTTTGAAATGATGCTTCAGAATAAAAGCATTTAAAAACTACAAAGTATAGAAAGAAACGAATATACTATTGTTTTTAAAGTAAAATCTTACAATTCATATAGGTAATATACTAATATATATCCCTTTACGAACATCTTCAATCTGAGTACTTCTGTGTATTGTTTGTATGTTGCATTGATAATATTACTTCAGTAAATGGTGTAAGTACTTCTTCCACTACTAACATGTTTTGCCAATACCTTAATTAATCTAATTACTTAGTATTTTCCCATCAACATTCTTTGAAAACAAGCAGCACATTGTCCACAAACAAGTCCTAAAGTCAGAGCCTGTTAACCCATTAACATCCACTCTTTATCAGGGGCCATCCCACTGCCTCACTGGGGGGTCAGAGGTCATGACACCGGCCAGGATTGGGCCAAACCAAGTCCATGTGGTCAAAGAGAGCCTGATGGGACACGGAGGTTTAACTGTCTACTTATTTGAATGTAAGAAGAGCAGAAACACAGCCACGTGCCTCCAAAATAAGAGTGGATCCTTTATTAATGTATTATTAATAAACCTCTACAGTTTTATATATATATATATATATTTATATATACAGACGGAACAATGGACGCGCCCCCACAGACAAAGACAGGTATCTACAAACCGGCTCTTATTTTCTCTTCCGAGAGCTTTCGCTCTCGGAAGAGAAAATTCATATTTCATATTTAACTAAAACAAAAACATTTCTGATTTAATGTTAAATCAAATATACACACACAAAGTTCATTATCGAACTTTTTAAAACATTACTTTTTTTATTGTGGTGTAAAAAAAAAGAAAAAGTGAAAGACTTTAAAATGTGAAGAAATAAGTCTAAACACACTTCACGTGTTTACTTTTTAACGTCTTTTAAAACAATGACTTTTTTTTTTTTTTTTTTTTAAGTAGACTTCCCGGTGAAAGCGGAGAAAAACGTGTCAAACGCGTTAAACCGGGTGAAAACCGCGTGTGAATTCCGTGGTTTTCAACCGTCTAAATCACGTTTTAACCGTTTTTTTGTGTGTTCTTGATAGCCCCGCAATAGTAGCAGTGTTAGAAAGCACAGTGGGTGTCAATATAAAGTGACGGCCATATTTGCCGGTGCCGCTGTTGTAAACAAAAAGTGAGAGACAGACGCTTCACTGAATTTTGGGTCATTTTTATTTCTTTAATTTACAATGTCTCTGGGAATGTCTTATAAACCCAATGTCCATCAGCACATTCCGGGAACTTCTGGGAACCAGGGTAAGGAGAAAAAATGGCGGAAAATCAAAGTATCCGTCCGTTAAATCGAGTGTTAAATTCGGGGTCTCGGAGAATACCTGGAGAAAGACCGTGTCTGTAGTTTTTTTTGTCCAGTTATATATATAGGGTCAGATCCTGGGAGCTAGGCTAATTCATATCCGCCATTATTACTAATGTCGAAAAGAGCGCCGTCCGCGGTAACCGTCGGCGGACGACGACGGTTGGAACGACGGTTGGTTCCTAACACGCGATCAACGGTCGTTCGCGGTCCCGGGTCCCGACGGTTGGTCGCCGTTACACGGTGACAAAAATGTATCACTTTGTGTCTTCTTGAGCCAGCCCTTGTTCCGTTTCCTCCTCCATGATGCTCCTTCGGTCGGAGCTGCTGATTGATCTGCCTCTGAATTTTTTTTATTTTTATGGCTCTTCGAGGACATCTCGCGTCGGAGGTTGAATATTACAGCCGAACAAAGCAGCAGGGGAGCGGCGAGGTGGAGGACAAAAAGATGCCTCGAGTCAGTGGTGGAAATAAGTATCAACGTCTATTGAAAACAAAAAAAGTAGAAATAACAGTATTTAAAAATACTGTTACAAGTAAAAAACAAGTATATTTTATATTTGTACTTATACTTTTGCATTTTTAAAACCATGACTTTTACTTGTAATACGGTATTTTTACAATGTAGTATTGCTACTTTTACTTCACAATCTGAATATTTTATTGTTCATTATTAGTTTTTATAGGCTTCATCTGCAAAGTAGCTACAGGTACAAAAACAAGTACTTTGAAGTGGAGTAGAAGTAGAAAGCAGAATACAATTTAAGAAACTCAAGTAGAACAGAAGTAACTCAGACTTGTACTTATGTACAGTACTTGAGTAGATGTACTTAGTTACTTTCCACCACTGCCTTGAAACAGTATTTTTAATGGGAATTTATTTCATCTACAGTTAAATGGTTTGACAGCTGCAACGATTAATCGACTGGTTGATTAAAAGAAAATTAATCGTCAACTATTTTGATGTTCAATTGCTCGTTTGATTTATTTACTAAGCAAAATGCTGAATTGAAAATCTTTGGGTTTTGGACTTGGGTTTTGTCGGATTAAAACAAACAATTTAAAGATGCTACCTCGGGTTCTTGGGAAAAGTTTTTTTTTTTTTTTTTCGTATTTTCCGACTGCACTGACGTCCTGCAGGTGTCTGTGCTGTAAGTCTTCACTGGTGTCATCTTGTATTTTGTGAACAGTTGGAAGCCTCCAGTCTCCCTCAGCAGCTAACCTGGCCACGTTGCAGTCCTACAGGCCCCTCCTGAGCGACTATGGACCTCCATCTCTGGGATTCTCACAGGTAACTGACATTAAACTGATGTAATTAGTAGTATTAGTATAAGGATATTCACTGGTTTATTGTAAGGATATTCACTGGTTTATTGT
>NW_022280117.1:860585-898244 GCF_004355925.1 Anarrhichthys ocellatus
TTGTAAGGATAGTCACTGGTTTATTGTAAGGATAGTCACTGGTTTATGGTATATGTGTTTACCATCAGGTCTCCAGTGGCAGCCAAGTGCCTCAGAACAAATATGCAGAGCTGCTGGCCATCATCGAAGAGCTGGGGAAGGAGATCAGGCCCACGTATGCTGGAAGTAAGAGTGCAATGGAGAGACTGAAAAGAGGTAAATACAACTAAGTACATTTACTCAAGTACTGTACTTAAGTTAAGCACAAGTACATCTAGTTTCAACTTAAGTATTTCCATTTTATTCAACTTTATACTTCTACTCCAATACATCTCAGAGGTACATATTGTACTTTTTACTGTACTACATCTCAGAGGTACATATTGTACTTTTTACTCCTCTACATTTGTCTGACAGCTTTAGTTTTTACTGAAGTAAACGATCTGAACACACACTGCATATGCAGATGAATTTGTGTAAAGTTTGTGACTCTAAACAGTACTTGTGTCTCTTCGCAGGAATAATCCATGCCAGAGGGTTGGTGCGTGAGTGCTTGGCTGAGACGGAGAGAAACGCGAGGTCTTAGCTACGAACACCAACATTCCTCCCTGCAAGAAAAAACTAACAGTGTGCGTCTCATGAAAAAAAAAACAAATAAACAACTTGCATGGCAGTTCCTTTGAGAAGAGGAAGTAAAAGAACAAAGGATGGAAAAAGCAAGCTCCTAGAGAGAGAGAGAGAGAGAAAAAGAAACGATAACACAATTCATGACTCCTGAGGTTTCTGCAGGATTCATTTAAATCATGTTTTGGGTTCCTGGAGTTCATCTGAAAGGGTATCATGTGTTTTTATGCCCCACTTTTGGGATCTTAGTTTTGACTTCATATTTAAAACATTTGGTTTATGCATGCGAACGGGCCCGGGGGTTAAATTGTAGACAGTGCATGGCTTGTACAGGGGTAGATGGAAACGACTTGTTTTTGATAGTACTTTGGTCTGTTTTTCGGACCCTTATAACACACGTGGCTGAGTGAGGGAGGGGCAGAGATGTTTCAAATGCATCGGTTCATTCGTGTTCAGGGTGGTTTTGGTATAAGAAAAAAGGAAAATGCTGTTACTTGCATCTTTGTATGTATTTATTACTCAATGTAATAAATTGTATTTTCAATACAGTTGTCATCGTTTGATTCAGTGCATTGTAGACATTCGTCATCCAGTTTTTAGTCTATCCAAAGTGTTAGAATAACTCTGCTTCTAAGTGGAAATAAGAACGCTGCAGGGATTGTTCTCTTCTCTCTGCAGACGTGGTTCATGTGATCTGCACTTTGAGACAAATACTGAACTCCAGGCTACTCCAGATGTTCAGCACCTTGCATGGTTGTGTGTGTGTGTGTGTGTGTGTAAATGGCTTTGTAAAGCCCTTTGAATAAAATATGAATTTGATTTCATGTTAAAACTGGCTAGTGAAAAGAAACGGTCAGTGTTGACACAAAACATCAAAACTCTACAAGAATTATGATCTTTACATCATGAAACAAGTTAAAATACTGTATGTGTAAAGAAAAGAAGATGCCACGCTGTGAACCGTAAACGTGTATTAACCGTCAAAGGTGAGACCATTTCAGACATTTCGGCTCTAGTTTGCTGTGTGCATCGTACTTTATGGTTGCAAAATAATTGCAGTTTTGCAATGAATTAAATTTAATAAAGAAAACTAGGACTCTTACTGAATATACACGGTGCAATACTAGTAATATACTTTAATATAGGATGTACATTAGATAATGCTAAAAGCTGTACAGTAATGTGCACAATTGTCATTAAATGTTTAACATAATTAGCTGCACGTTGAATTTACTGTTTGTATAATATATGAATATAAGAATAATTAGTTTATTCAGATGCAGTGGAGGAACAAGTACTCTGATATATTACTCAAGTAAAAGTAGCAGTACTACAGTGTAGAAAATACAAAAGGAAGGTAAAACAATGTAAACTGTCTGCAGGTTTTCTTCTGTCACTTTTTGTCCCAACAGATGTGTACGCCCCTTTCCCACCGTGAACAGCCAATAGAAACACAGAGTGAAAGTATTTTTGATTAGAGCTCGACCAATAGCGACGCGAGGACCGTGAACGTTACAGCAGCACAGAGATCACTGCAGTGCAGCAGCCAACCAGCAACCAGCTAACGGCAGCTACTCGTTTACTCACACAGAAATATGGAGGAAGCGAAGATACAAGACAACGGGTATGTTAACTATGTATTTTATGTGTCTGCGCCATTGTTTACCTTTTCTGTTTATGTGTGTTGTAATTTCCCGCGCGCTGTTTAGCTGTGTTTACAACGCTGTAATAAACACAACTTAGCTCAACTTAGCTAGCTAGCTAACCAATTGCTTGTCAGTTGTAGCTATTTGGCTGTTTAGCTACATGGCTAATTCTAGCTGTCTTGTTTAATGTGTTGATTGTCTGTGGTGGTAAAATGAGCTATTCGCAGTAAAAACATGGCCAGTTCAGACGAGCTGTCACACAGGAAACGCAGGTCTTGACACACAAGGAAGGGTGGTAGATGCTAATGCCAAATGTTGACACATTAGCTTGAATATTGCTGTTTATGTTTTGTTAACTGTTGCATGTTGACTGCAGATATAAGGTTAGAAATATAGCATGGACTGGGAGCTTATTCTGAGCTATAACAGCTGTGCAATAAGCTTATTTTGACAGTTAGTTTAGATTGTATTCAACTTTATTGTCATTGCACATTGAGTTCTGGTTCTGAGACAACAAAATACAGTTTAGAATCTAACCAGGCATGCTAAAAGCAGAGTAAAGTGCATGATATTATACAGAATAAATAGAATGTAGAATAAACTAGGTGTGTACAGTGTTATCGCTGTGTATGAATATGTAAAGTATGAACATAGCAGACAATGCAGGTTTAGTATACAATATAAAGTGCAGAGTGTGATTACAAGTAATGCTTATAGTAGATATGAGGAATAAATATCTGGAGGTATGATGAATATGTTCAATACCCTATAAATCTGATATGTACTGTATAGACAGTAGTATATGAATACTCTATAGGCGAGTAATACAGTAGTAGTATAAATGTGTGTGTGTATGGAGGGTGTAGGAAGTGCGTGTAAGTAAGTGTGTGTGCAGTAGTTGGTCCTCATCACATGTCTTGTTTCCTCCTTCTCTTGGTTCCTAGCTGTCAGACTGACCCCCTCTGCATGGGCCCATAAACATGTCCACAGATGACAGTATCTCTGAGGATGTGTCCAGCTCGGGGGCTCTGAGCCATTGCCATGTCAGTCCTGACGGGGATGGGGGTAAGGAGAGTGAGACCTCCTTGGTGTCCTCCGAGGGGACGTCAGCCTCGGGGCTGGCCGTCTCAGAGGACAGACACGCAGCCTCCCAAACAGCAGGAGGCCCTGTGGAGAGCAGGCCCATGGACATCACACCAGCATGCAACAAGATCAGGTGCAGCAACTGTAAACACGCTGCTGTTTATGGAAAACTGTCATTTCTATGTGCAGAGATAAGATATGAAACCGTGGCCACCAGTAGACTAGAAGGCAATATAAATGTCCTCCCACATATATATTGTGCTAAATTTAATGCTGCAAATATGAATCTATTTCCTGTGAAAGACCATTGTTGTGGTTTTCTGAATTTCCTTGAACTTCACAGAAAATGTATTTGAATTTAAAACTTTTGGAGCTTTAATTTGGTCATTATTTTCATTTGTTTTCATTTGTGGCATCCAGAGTCCTGTGCATCTATGTCCTAGTCTGATATTTAATCCTGGTTGGATGTATCGTGTTGCTATATACATATATCACAATCCTTTGGTTCAGTATGTGAATTAATATTATGTGCTTTTCTTGCAGGTGTCTGAGCACAGATGAAGCATTTGAACAAGGGAAGAGCCTCCCATTCATCAACCCCAGCTCCCTGGAGACCCTTAGAGCTTTGGTGCAGGAGATCCAGAGCAGCGGAGAGACCGACCCGGAGATCTGGAAGGATTGTGAGGTGAGAAAACACCACAGAGCCTGAAAGACAATAGTTACTGGAGGACGTGGAAGTGAGAGTGTAAATACTCGCTGATGACGTGGAAGGTGAAGTTGGGGTTAGCTGCTGTGGCAGTTCTTCTTCTGTGCTGCAGCTGGCAGCCTCAAGTCTGAACTGTCACTTTTATTTTTTGTGTGGATCACACCTGACAGTAAGACACACACACACACACACAGCACCTCGCTGCAGCTGATCTTTTCAGACACAGGAAGTGATTTGCATGGAACAGACAACTGTGATGTGCTGCAACACCAAAGACACTTATCTGCATAGTTCATCAGGCTCACTGCCTTTTAATTTACATATCTGAGCAAAGACACTTCATTAAAAAGTCTTTGGTAGGTTATTGTATGTCCAAATGACTAAATAATTATTGTTGTTTGTGTCACAATCACAGTGGTGCACAGCTGCTTCCCCTCAGAACTACAAATACTCTTCACTCAGAGTGTTTACATGCATTTAAAGGTTGTTTACCTCTCCCAGCGACACAGACAGACACAGAGAGAGACAGAACAGAGAGACAGACAGACAGACATAGAGAGAGAGGTGCTCTTTCTAGAGAGTGAATGAAGAGCGGGACCGTCGTTAGTGAGAACAAAGCGTGAATCGGGAGAATAAAAGGTTATTTTCTGATTTGGTAAAGTAGTAATCAGATGGGGGATTAGATGTTGCCCCGCTGGAGAAAGCTGATTTCTGTTCCATGTATATGTGTAATGAGGAGGATGTAGGCCAGGCACATGGTTCTGTTTCTGCTGCATTGCGTGTCTGCATACATTCACACATGTTGGGCTGCACACAGATGGTCCGTGTGGACACACATGGCGGTGGGCACATGAAGAACTTCCAGTGTAGACAATGCAGCACATTCTATCACTACAACTGTAAAACATCTCCTCCAGACATGTTTACGACACGGAGACACTCTGCTTGGAATAATCATTTTTAACAAGTTAATATACCTGGTTTAAAGGTTGCGTCTCCTCCTCCTCAGAGTAACCTGGTGTCTTGTGTGCGTGTAACTGTGCTGGCTCATTAGGTGAGCTGTATGGGAGCTCATGCTTCAATTTAGGATTAGGTTGTGTTTCCAGTTTGCCTCTGAAGCATGAAGATGAAAAGATAAGTCAAAGGCAGATATGGAATGTCAGTGTACATGGACAGTGATTGAGAGTCACCATGGCTCTGCCCCAGCTGCTGGACTGTAGGTTAATTACACTTACATTTATTTCTGCAACAGGGCCGATGGTTGCATCTGTTTCAGCTGGTTGAGAAGCAATACCAAGGGCAAATACTCGCTCAGCAAGAACAATACCAGTGCCAAATACAGGTAAGACTGCATTCAGTTATGTCTTGTCATGATAAAATATCTGTTTATCTGGTAAAACAACGTTGTTGTTTATTTATTTTTCCAGTTGATTCAGGATGAAATCAAGGCCCTGGTTCAGCTCCAGAACCGCCAGCCACACACAGATTTCTCTCCAACTTCGGTGACCAAAACTCCCCCAAACGCAAAGGACTATATGTTCCCCCTCATCTCCAGTGACTTCAGGCTCCCCAAAAACGTGGCCAGTGACAATGACGGCCTGGCAGCCCCGGCCCTTCTTCTCCCTTTTAGCTCCCCTTATCCTCCTCCGCCCCAGAGACCAGAGACCGCCGACCAGGAGGGGGAGCGGGCGACCACGGTGCTCAGCAGCGGGTACGGGACTCTGTCTGCTTGGGAAACGGGTCTGGAACCTGCTGGGTCTCCGGGGGAGGATGAGGGCGGTTTTCATGGGAGGGAGAAGCACCACTGGTCCCCTGACCTCCAGGAAAACACAGAGACACATGTGATTGGGGGCCAGCAGGATGTTTCACATGTGAGGACTCTGGGAGTGGATGAAACTCACCCGTTAGACTACCAGCAGAGAGCCTCTGGGTAAGGCCGACACACAGACTGACTAGCTCCTTGTGCAGGTCCTGTTTAATTGGTTAATCCATCCACGTAGTTTCTGCTTTATATCCGGCTCAAGGTTCTGTTTGATGAGTTATTAAATCTGCAATAAGTGTTTATTTTTGGGCCACTTTGGGGGAAACAAGTATCATCACCTTTTACGTTGATATGATGAACTTGTTAGCAAAAAGTTACTTATTTACACAACTAGCATACAGAGGAACATTATCAATGATTTGGAGTCTTTGTGTTTGTGTCACGTGATGAATGTAAGTTTAATATTCTCTCTTCTAGCTCTGGTTTGGTCTCCACCACCTCCTGAGTGAAATATGTGTCTCTTTAGCTGCTAAATGTCAGTGAATTCATGGATTTGGTCAATAACTGGAGGCCATATCGACCTACTGCTTTTCTTTGTTATCTTTTCATGCTCATGACCACATGCTGTTTGGTCTTAAAAACGTCTTGAAACGTATTTTTCTATTTGGCGAACTTTGGTGAGAAACGCTGTTAAGAAGAACACTTTGTCTGAGAAATGATATCTCTACTTATTTGTTTTATTATTTCAAACATCTACAGCCAGATGTGCCGACTTCCGAGTCATTTAGAATCACTTTAAACTCATCAGATGAGAGCGGCTCCTGGAGATTCAGGGGATTTTGCAACCGATTCCAAACTGAAGGAGCCGCATACTTAAACCCCATTTATCTAAGGTCAGAAGGGACTTAAGTGACGGTTAGCAGGAAAAAGTCCTGGGTGCAAAGACAATAACCTTCCTCTCTGTCGGCAGCACCAGCCAGCTCTTGACCTCCTGGGCCCAGAGGCAGAAACTCAGGTCCAAGAAGAGCAAAGCAGGACCGGCTTCATCCCAAATCCCTGAGTACGAGGAGCAGCAGCCACTCGGCATCAGAGAATCCCACAAACAAAACCCCCCGGAGAGCTCAGACCTTCCAGACCAGGTACAGCTCACCATGTGGTAACAGATTGCAGAGATGCTTGTTTTTGATGTCAGTGTCTCTGGTGGTCCTGATTACATTCCCGCTCTGCTGAGTCGAATCCACTCTTCTCTATCTGGTTTCAGCAGCGACAGGCCGGGCCGCCGTCCAGCTCGTTCCCCCTGAGGAGGAGTGACAGCCTGATGTCTGAGGCCTCAGGTAACGATTCACTGACTCAGACGAGAACACAGCGTGAGGAAATCACTCTGAGATGGTGATGGAATACACAATACAGGACGTGACATGTTGTTATGTTGCAACTACCACCAGTGACAGTAAGATGGCACTGTTGTATCTCTGAGGGCTTTGTTCTGAGGAACAATAATCATTTCACACACTTTGACAGGTGTCACCTGAAATCATTATGAAGCAGAGCTGAACTGTCACTGACAGCAGGTCACGTCCCATCATTTATTTATTTATTATCTGAAGTGAGTCTGGTAATGTTTTATACGTTTCTTTCTCTCAACACATCCCATGAAAAGACCACAACCAACATGTATGAGATCGTGTCTCAGTGTTTTAAGACTTCCTTACTCTCAGCACATTGGTTCCTCCTGCAATCCTGAATCTTTACATCTTTATTTATTTATTAAATCAATAGAATTAATCCCAAATTTGTAAATCTACTTTTACATTTTTAATATTTCACTTTTACACTTTCTAGTATTGATTTTTTTTTTGTAACTTTGTACCTCTCCTTTGTTTCAAAAACTAAACATGGCTCAGATAAAGAGTCTCCAAGTTCAGGGGTCTTTTAGTCTTGGCTACCGTACTTAATGTTTTATCACAAGATATATTTATAAATACATCTTTTTTTTAAAGTAGATTAAATGCCACTACTTCCTCCACTCTGTCGTAGGCCTCACGTATTGGCGTCTGACTGAGAGTGAACTGTATCACCCTCTACCGGACAGCTTCGACAGCGGCGCCTACCTCCTCCTGCAAGAGGCATCCTTGAGTCTTGTGAGTAACAACTAAAAACACCTGTAAGACACGGTCGCCTACCTGTACCCTGTTTGAGGAACCTCTCGTCCTGAATGTCTCATCTCCGTCTCTGGTAGACTCCGTCTCAGGAGCCTCGTCCGTCTCTCAGAGACATCTATCACAACAAGCAGAGATCTGATTGTAAACGCTCCGACTGGGACGGCTCTGTCACATCCAGTCCTTCGTCTCCACAGGTACGTCACTCTTCTCATTAGTGATCAGTTTATTCCGGGGCTGAGCCTCGAACCCAGTTATTCTCAGAGACAAGGTTAAGACCAGACAGCAACCTCCAGTTCTGCAGAGTGAAGCCAAAGCTTCATGTGTTAAAGCTGCATTCTCTCTAGTGTCCATCAGGGGGCGACTCCTCTGGTTGTATAGAAGTCTATGAGAAAATGACTCTACTTCTCTCTTGATTTATTACCTCAGTAAACATTGTAAACATGAGTTTATGGTCTCAATCTCTAGTTTCAAGTCTTCTTCAATACAGCATGATGTTCATTTAGTAAATTATGGTCCATTCCTGAATTGGGTCACCATAGTTTGTCATTTAATAGAAGTGGGTCCCCCACACGGCTCTAACCCACGTTGTTGCTTTCTCAGGTGTTGACTTTGGACCCAGCAGCGAACCAGCGGCAGTCGGATCGAACCTCCGGCTTCACTTCGCCCTCTCACTTCAGCAGCCCGTCGTTCGCCGCTCAGCCCCCCCACTACCCCAGAGTGGGGACCCCCGTCACCCCCGACAGTCCCAACCCCGGAGACACGGACTGCATCTCCGACACCTCCAGCGCTTCGGCGGCCGGACCTTCCCCTTCTAACGTGCAGAGCTTGTGGGGAAACGCATCCCAGGCCGCCCCGTTTACCCTACATGGTAAGACCCAGCCCGGCTCCCACACATCCAGCCAGCAACGCGGAGCCGGCGACCCTTCAGCCAGCGAGGAGGAGGGTAGTCGCACCCACACCAGCACCCTGAAGCCTCGTCCAGCCTCTGGTGCTTCTCTTCGGCCTGCAGCCAGTCCACACATGGAGAGAGCGTCATCACTGGAGGATCCCGTCGTCCTTTCTCTGTGAGTATAATACGCACAGGTTGCTCTGTTTATTCACACTGCTTGATGTTAAGTATATTAGTATTATTTATTCAGCACTTTTCTTCAACATATTTACAAAGTTCTTTACGATAAAATTACCCGCTGGCGGGATTGAAAAGCATGCTTTCTTTAAACAATCGCCAAAACTACACCGTTGATCACAGCCAGGAGCTGTGAAAACCGTCAGTATCGTCAGACTTTTATCTTTACGACGGTCCTCGAACGAACGCTACCGTCAGTAAAAGCAGCCAAAACAAAGCTTAAAGTTGTGATATTTCAACAAAGACATTTTATTCTACATTAAAATCTCGTCCAAAATAAACCTTTTTCAGTGACCTGATTCTGTAAAACACTTTAAATCTTTGCTCCTACAAACAATTAGAACATTGGTAACACTTGGAAACATGTTGGACAAATAGACTCCTTTTTTGTTCAATAAATGATCAAAGAAATCAAAGCGTTTTTTATGGTTTATGTCACGGTAACTGTGTTATTCTGCACTAAAGACATGTTCTAGTTCTCTCTACTTCTAGTCATGATTGTTCTGTTTCCATAGAGGAGCAGGACTTCATATTGAAGTAAAAATTAAGACCACAGAGAGAAAAATGAGCAAAAAGAAACGCTCCAACACTGCTTGAGGTTCAGAGGGTTAAAACATTTACAACAAATAGAAAATGCCATGAAATACAAAACTCCTTCTCAAGGCAGGATTTAAAGAATATGACTTTGACTGATTGAGGTTCCTCAGACTGAGATCTGATCAGACCCTGAGACCCTGCCAGAGGATCTTAGTAATTTATAGACCGACAGAAGCAGCTTTAGAAAGTTGTTTTTTAATCAGAAGAAGTAGTTTGCATCTTAAGCACTCTGTTGTTTAATCCCACAGAAGTCGTCCACTGTCAACAGTTTCATTCATCTTTCTCCTTTTGTTCTCCTCAGACTGAGGCAGAACCTGAGAGAGAAGCACTCTCGACACGTTGCTGATCTGAAAGCATATTACGAGTCTGAGATACAGATGCTGCGAGACAAACTGAAGCTCAGAGATCTGCCCCGTGGTTTAGAGAAGAGCAACCAGGCCCTCACAGAGAGGTACCTCTTCACTTCTTCATGCATTAGCTGCACATAGAAACTTCTCTTCCTGCTCTACAACTCACTTGTGTACGACATTATTTCTGGACCATATGGGACGGGGGAGATACAAGATGGTGCGTTTGTGATTTGTATTCACTATGTTTGTATCGATATGATAAGCAGGGCTTTTAGAGAAAAGAAGAAGAAAAAGGGCTCCTTACCAACCTTTACTGGAGCTTTCCGTTACATCTCACAGCCTTCCTCAGCTGATAGTTTATCCACTCCGTATGTTTACATATTAATCAGTGCATGAACAGATATAACATACGTTACAGGAACAAAGAAGTCAAGCCATTTAACATGCTGCATTCATGCAGATTCCTGATTTTAATAATGTGAATTTAAAGAGAAAAAAGGGGGAAACTCCCGTTGTTGATAAGTATTGTTGTTGTTGTTTACTCCGCTGTCGCAAAGACAACAGAGTAGTTTTCCACTTCCTCTGCTGTGTATAGTAATATATATATATATATATAGTTAGTATCTGAAGAACAACATTGATTGCCTTTGGTAACTAGAGATAGCTAACCCGGGAAAACAAAAGCACTATTATCCACTTCCTGTTTTGGTTGTTGTACTTCCTTTGTGCCGTAAATTGAGACTTAATTTTGCCAGGAGATCGTAGCCAAGATTACAGGTGTTATATTTCTATAACCATTACGTTGTGAGATCAACATTTACTTCATGAATGATGAGCTAAAATAACTGAGATATTGACTCGTCTTTGAGAATACAAATGATTCATATTCAAAGTTTAGAGACGCCACATTTAGTTTCCTAGCTCTGTGTTCATGTGATGTCTGTTTGTTTACAGGTGCAAACACCTGGAGGAAGCTCTGGCTGAGGCCACCGGTCACATTCAAGAACTCGAGGCAACAAACTGCTTTTTGGAGAAGAAACTGGTATCAGTCCTCAGATTCCTTTTTACTGTATTGGTCACAAGTGTTTTCTTTTATTGCAGCAAACAGCATCTGTTACGTTTATGTCTATGTAGAGATAAACGTATTCTGTTGTTGTTTTAAATGTACTGCTCTTCAGCAAGGACGTCCAGAAATATACAATGACTATATATGAAGAAAACTACAGTTTTTTTCTTGTAAATTTGTGATTTTATTCTCAGAATTTTACAACTTTAATCTCAGAGAAGTTTAGACGCGTTTAAAATATCTTCCTCTTCATCAGAGGTGTTTCTCTCCACTCACTTTTAACATATCAAGCGTATGCATTCGATCGGTATCCATTCCCTAATTCTGAGGTGACTTTCCCTCGTCAGGCGGAGTGGCCGGAGCGCTACGTTGTGGCGGGAGCTGCTGTGAAGTCCTTGCAGCAGCGACTGGAAGACGGCAAGCGCTCGGGCAAAGAGAAGGATGCCCTGGCAGCACGATTGAAGGCCCACGTTCGTCAGCTGGAGGAGGCGCTGCAGAAAACCTGCAGGGAGGCAGACGAGAGGGAGGCGAGGAGGGAGAGAGAGTACAAGATGCTGCAGGATGTGAGACATTAACATTCCCCCAGTCTGGAGTCACCGTGAAATATGTCTTTCTTTATCTAGAGGATTTATTTTGGCGTATAAGAGTTTCTTTCATTAAAGAATGCACCAATCAGACAAGATGGATCAATAGCTGCTCAGACCGAGGACCTGGCCAGACGTGACGTAACATCACCGTTTATTTTCTCAGAGAACATTTTCTGCACTTTTCGTTGATCGTCGGATTTAAACTCTGGACGACATTTACTAATTTATAAAGCCCGATATAGAAGAATGCCTCATACGTCTTATTAACAACAACTAGAGTACAGACACATTCTGGATGATTTTGGTTTCTCACCGACAGTAGATGGAGTTTAGAGAACCAGCACGGGAGCAAAGTAATGTTCTGCTGTGGACGTATTTCAGACTCCTAAAATCAAACTCCATCATCAGTAAAACACTTCAAAACATCCCAAAAATCCCTTTTCAGATACATAACATCGATCCCAATGTTTTAGGTGCAGTGATGAATGTCACGCAGACGTTAAGGTTGGGGGGAAAAAGGAGCACTGGTGTCAGATCGGTGTCATCAACACTGATGTTCTTTATAACGGACGTCTGTTGTTTTATGTCCTCAGCTGCTCGGACAATATGACTCTCTGGTGAAGGAGCACGAGGGAATGAAGGTAAAGGATCTCTAACTGGAACTGATACGTGTGTATATATATATATATATATATATATATATATATACACACACACACACACACACACACACACACACACACACACACAGTATATCTCTCATCATTTTAAACATGTCAGCAGGGACAATCATGTCTTCATTCATCGTTGTGTATCCACAGAACAACCTGGTGTCAACAGAGAACAAGCTCGTCGATGCCACCGATCAGATATCAGAGCTGAAGAGGTGAGAGGATTGATTGTGGATCATCCCATCACTAAATTCTGACGTTTCATAAAACAAATGATCAACTTTAACAATTAAGACAGACATTTGATTTGATGCTAATCTTTATAACTAAGAGAGTAAAACAAAGTGATCACGGTGATGTTTTTAAATAACATTGGACGCAGATTCACTCTTAACACACGACAAGAAACTATGCGTAAATATCTCATAACTGAGATGTGACTTCACAGCTTTTTTTAGTAAAAGAGCTGCAGTGGCGGCTGGGTGACAGCGGGGAGATGGAGAGGATTAATCAATACAGGCCTAATGATGCTCTCTGCTGTCGAAAGAAATAGATAATAGCATTCATCGGCTGGCGCTACGCAGCAACTTTCCTCTGCGGTTTCAGCTCCGCCTGCAAATCGCCACCGATTGCAGCTCCGTGAACTCCGCATTGATGAAGTGCGTCGAGTCGATTCAGCGGAGTCACGGACAGATAACAGACTGCAGCTCGCAGAACGTCAACATGTGTGTCGTAGGAGCGCTTCAGCACGGAAACACATCACCTGGAGGGAGCGCCAGGTTCAGAGACCTGTGAGTGGCCTTTTAATAAAGAGGGAATAGGAGACAAGGAAAGAAGTTACTACAACGTACAAGCAAACTACAAAATTAGGATGTAAGTAAATCCTAAGAACGGATGAAAAAGAGAATTTCTTACATTTAGCCGACTCTAAAAAAGAAAAGACGCATTCATTTAATTGTGACGCGAGGATCCTTCCAGGCATCGTATCAGTCGAGAAGAACAGAACACAGAATCGACGTCGGAGCATCAAAATGGGAAAATACAGAAAGATCTGCAGGAACATTTCCAGCTTCAGGGTCTGATGGAGTCTCACGGTGGAGCGAGAGAAGCTGCAGGAGGTCAGGACAGCGGAGAGAGTTTATAATAGAGTAGAGGAGGTAAAGAGATGAGGGTCAGCTGTGGGTTGTATTACTTCTGTGTTTGGAGAGAAAGTGCTTCACCCGGCGTCGTCTTTTCTGAGCGCTCTGTATTTGGATGTCAATTTTGGTGGACAAAATAATAGCAACACTGTCTCTCCTTCTATCTATGGATCTTAAACGATGTCGAATTAGTCATAAAGTATCTGTAAGTCTTGTGACCATGTATTGTCTCCGTCTGCCCCCCCCACAGAGTAATCTCCAAACTGGAGTCTCAGGTGAAGCAGCTGGAGCACGAGAACCAGGCCAGGGTTCGTTATTCTTCCCACAGTAACACACAACCGTCTGGGGCTGGGTGAGCACCACCATGTTCTGATGATCTGTCTCTCTTACGTATCTACTGTCGGTGCTGTAGGCCGGAGATATTATATATAAAAAAGTGCACCGCTAGTGTCAGATAGCTAGTTAGCTGCTCAGCTGCAGGACATCAGGCTAGAAGTTTGATTACTTTGTCTTTCGTTCTCCTGCCGACAGCTGAGAGGAAAAAGAGCATTTCGGATATTGGACATGGACGTCCAAGTTTAAATTTCCTCTTCCCACGTCCACAGTCTCTTCCACCATCCTGACCTGCTGATGTCACCCAGTAAATGCACAGCGGAGCCAGACGTCACCCGCAGGAAGTCTCCCTCCGAGCAGGTGAGCGGCAGTGGCAGAAGATCCCCGTTCCCTCAAACGAACCAATCGAGTGTTCACAGGAAGTCCCAGTATCCAATCAATGATCAATCGTCAGAACCTGGAAGCTCTGTGGGCTCCTCTTCAGCTGGTGGCAGCTGGAGGTACGTTGTGGATGTAATCAGAATCAGCGTTATTTGGAGTGTTTTATAGTTTGTAAATAAAACAAATAGTGCTAAGAAATAAGAATTTTTAACTGACCTGTTCTGCAGGTGTGCGTCTCCCCCGGAGTGTGAACAAGCTCCGCCTCAGCAGCGCCACCAGGAGCCGAGCCAGCGGGAGGCCGCTCGCAGGGAGAGCTCCTGCTCCCTGACGCCCATGATGAGGGCCCTGATCCAGCTGGAGGAGACCAGAGCCACGGAGAGCCGGGCCCCCTGTAAGAACAGCTCCACCACCCACAGTATGACTCACACTACCAATACATCCACACTGATCGATTTCAAAACTCAAACGTTTAGCTATGTTTAGCGTCCGCACTACTCCATTAGAACTCCACAAGCGGAGACTACGGGGTTGTGTTTTACTCTGGACGGACAGAAACCGAGACCTGCATCACAGACGGTTAGGAAAGAGGACCCAGAGTTTAAGAACACTTCTCTACTCGTAAGCTGTTCACTTTTATTTGCAAAGGTTTTGAGATGTAACTTTTTTTGAGGCAACTGAAACAGAAGATGAAGATGAAGAGAACGTGGCCGGCTGTTCCCTGCAGAAGGGAACAATGGCTGCAATCAGTTTTAAAGTATGCGACTGTGATGTGAAGCGACTGGCATCCAATCAGGACACTGTTCTAGAGGCTCGCAGCGGTTCATCACAGCAAAGCCATGTTTCATAGTTTAAACGAGGAAACAGTTCCCTTTAAAACAGAGACGGTTTTATTGTATTTGGTTAATTATAATAATGCTCATCACACTTTACCAAGTAGTCCGATTGTATCTTATTTTACTTTTTGTTATTTTTACAGTTTACTTATTTATTATATCTTTACTGTTTTATAACTTGTTTATTATTCTCATTTTGTTTTGTTTTACTGACGCCTCTTGTTGACAATCTTATCTTTTCTTATAATAATAAATAGTTATTTAATGTCCTGTTGATTGATTAATGGACTGACTGTAATTAGGCCGATCAGACTGATTACGAACTTCTGTGTGTGATTTTTGTACTCGGTCCTCTTGCTGAAGGTTTTTTGAATTGGACCTCATCACGTCCGTGTGGTTTCTCTCCACAGGGGTCGGCAATCAGAGGACCACCGTCGGGTTTGTGGAGCGGAGACACAAAGAGTTGATTCAGGAGCGAGGAGGGCTTCAGGTGGACTGGGAGGCGGTGAAACCTGGAGGAGTCACAGCCAGAGCTGAGCTCAGAGGAGGAGGGAGAGGAGGAGGAGGAGGAAGAGGAAGAGGAGCAGCAGCGAAAAGAGCTGCAGCTCTGCTGAGAGCTCAGAGGAGCCTGTCTCCAGAGGGCCACAGGTCCTCGTCACTGCCTCCTCCAGAACATCGAAACAAACCCCCAACTACGCCCAGTACGTCCTCCCAGTTAAACGTCTTCCTGAAACATTTCAGAAGTGGGGTTTAGAGTTGTTTTTGATGTTTACAAGCATAAATATTTAATTAATGCTGTGCTATTCGCTCTCTCCTCCAGCAAAGAGAGGAACTTTACTCATGCCCATGTCTGCTAAGTCCAGTCCTAAACGCTGCCCCACTGAGAACTACTCCACTGCTTTTGGTCACCTGATGCCGAGACAGGAACACATGCACAATAGGTGAGCAACACACAGAAGTAACAGACATAAAGAAGAAGAAACCACCGTAACATCTGAACTCTTTACTTTTGTCTATCGCCTATTTTGAATGGCTTTTCTGTGTTTTGAAAACGCTCTACGGTAGTAAAAAGTGTATTAGAGAGACAGAACAGCAGCTTCCTAAACAAGACTTCTATCTACATTACACTGGATGAAGTAACAACAACATCACATTGTGTGCCGTCTGCAGGACTGATGAACAAGTTGACCAGAGACGCCATTCATTCCACAGCAGCAGTCCCAGGAAGAGACTCCAGTTCACGTCAGACAGAGAGGACGGTAATATATTCCAGAGAATATCTAACAGATGTTTGAAGTAACAGAGGTCACAATGTGGAGCATTTAGGCTCTGATCTCCTCTGGTTCAACCATTTGATGCAACAGACCTGCGGAAGTAATACTTAACAACCCAAATGTTAGTTCTGCACTTTCTTATGCTGCATCTGTTTTTATATATAGGATTATAGAACGACAGTAAGGTTTATCCTCTGTTTTGGGGATTGATCTTGATTGATTCATGACCATTTTTTTTCAGGCGGCCAAGTTGTGCTTCTTCTTATTTACAAAATGGCCGCACTGATGTTTTGTGAAATGGAAGCGCTGATAATTGCACGTCAGATCTGAAGCATTGTGTATTCTTTAGGTTATCCTGTGATTTATCCTGAGGAGGCAGAGGAAACTGTCTTCAATTGAATGTCTGGTAAAAGTTCATGTTTCATCGGGTGCACACATGAAGGGAGAGAGAGACACGGCGATGTGTCTTAAACGTTCAGACGAAGCAAACACTACAGCAGTTAACGATAATTAAGCAAATTAAAAACATGCATCATGACATTTTTTGAACAGTTGTGTCGCTGTGTTTTCCTCAGTGGTGAGGGAATGTTTTGTGCCCTTGAAGGTTTATAATTCATGAGAGGAACGTAGAACAGAACCTTAAAAACGTTAACCATGGACCTTATGTCTGACCGAAAACAAATCAAACATTGACTTTGAGACGAGGGAACTGGAAAATGTGAAACTGCTGAGTCATTTCTGGGTTTTAGGACTCATTCCTGCGAACCCCAAATATATACAGTGCCAGGAGTATGAACCGGTGACGGTGCAAATCCAAACTAAACCTCATATCTGTATTATTGAGGTTGTGCTGGAGTGCTTTATATTTACATATTTTGCCTCCTGATGTATGTAAGTGTCTTCTCTTACATCAGACTCTCTTGTCTCCTCTCTCTCTTCAGACCTCCAGCACACCGAGTCGTCCCGCAGCGTGAACCCAGCGGAGGGGAACCCCCAGCTGGGCTGGGACGAGGATCGGGGAGTCTCTGCTGGATCCGACCCGCAGGACTCCCGTGAGGACTCGGGACTCCACTCGCTGGCTGAGGCCGAGAAGCTGTTCGACGAGCTGACGCAGGAGAAGCTGCAGGTGAGTGTTTTTATTTTATTTATATATATATACATTTTTGCCAAAGGTTTATTTTCATAAATAATTTAGTTTAACACCAATACGTGGATAAGATAAGACACGGGATTATAAACATGTTTCCCCTTAAAATAACCTTCTTTGTGTTGAATAACAGTGCATTTAAGTTTATATTAAAACAAGTCAGGACTAGTTTTAGATATTAATAGCTACCTGCAGCGTAGTTCTTCTTCACAATAATTCACCACATTAAATATGGAACAATGAAGATCCGTGTATATGATGGAATAGTGGCATTAAAATGTCACAATCCGGTCTAATAATGTCTCAACCGACCTCATACGTAACACAGACGTCATTGTTTTTATACCAACGCTAAATGACTTCTATTGTTAGGACGTTCATATAGAGTCTCAAAGTGTTTCAGCCGGTCACGTGCCGGCTTGTTGCATCAATATAATTATTTTACTTAATGAATGATTAACCTGCTTGTGTGTGTGTGTGTGTGTGTGTGTGTGTGTGTGTGTGTGTGTGTGTCTGTGTGTGTGTGTGTCAGATTGAGGCTGCTCTGAGCCGGATGCCTGGATCAGGAGGGAGAGTGACTCTTCAGACCAGGTTAGACGAGGTAAGACTCCACATATTGATTATCTTCAAATCGTTTGCTTGTGTTGTAATTGGAGCTGAATGGTTCGTAGATTAATTATTGAAGTAATTGGTTTTCCAGCTTCTCAAATGTGAGGGTTTGCACAGTCGGTCCATCACTTAAAATATCTCAAAAGCTTTTGGATGAATTGACATTAAATATTGTGCAGACATTCATGTTCCCCAGAGGATGAATCCCGATCCTCTGACTTGTCATCTTTAGCGTGCTGACGTTAGCATTCAGCTTTTATTAGAAAACATACCACAGTTGCGCACAGCAGCACCCGTTGTGCTCTTAGCTGCCACTTACATTTCCCGCTCTTCGTTCCTCCTCAGGTGGCCTTAGAGAACCGTCTGGAGAGACTGAATCGTGAGCTGGGATCCATCCGCATGACTCTGAAGAGGTTCCACGTCCTCCGCTCCTCTGCCAACACATAGCGACATCTGTCTCTTTCTACATCACAGCGTAGCCGACGCTACGACATCAGTGACTTGGTTTTAGACGCTGATAACACCGATTGTCTCCGTGTGCCATGAGTACCATATGTACAGTAACTCCTCCACGCCATCTTTTTTATACGTATTACTCTGGGATATTTTTGATATGTCTGAAAGATATTGCAATTTTTTGGAGTATATTTTTTAGTAATGCACAGATTTGTAAAAGTCGTTTACTTTTTTAGTCACAGAAATTATTAATACGATATGTTTTACTTGCCATATTCAGGGTGTAGATTTTTTTTAAATCTGCTATGTGAATGATTTAAAAAGACATTTCATCCACTTGGGAAATATCACTGCCATTGTTGTTCATGTGTTTATGGACATTTATTACATCAAATATTTATTTTATGTTTCTGTACATATTTTTACAAGTTTATTTCTTTTTATTATGTATTTTTTTTTTCTATTTGTAATGGGCCAAATTTATCAAACTTGAAAGAAATGTTTTGTTTAATTGAATCGATCGCCTTTTTCTTTTGTTTACTTTTCATTCCTACCTGTCACTTTCTTTTCTTTGTGTTTCATATACAGGATTACTGGATTAGAACTACTTGTAATATCCAAACCAGCACACCTTTTCAGTCCACACACACACACACACTTTCTCCTCTAGCGATGCTTGTGCATGGAATTTCTTGCACTGCTTCCTTTTGCCATGCATTTTATTTTCTACCTGACATGAACTTCACTGGAACTAAAATGTTATTGTTGCACAATAAATGAAGCTTTTATAAATATATATAATTAGAAGTATTCTTCATCTTATTAATATGACTGACTAGTTTATTATTCCTATAGTGAAACACAGTGCTGTGATTCATTGCACTCAAAGTCAAGTACACGAGTTTCACTGAAGCGGTGCGAAATGACACAGAGGAATCAGCGTGAGAGCTGAAAATGGTGGTATTTTATTTTTCACGGCCTAATGAATCTACTCATTTCACAAACAAAGACTAAGCTAAAAAAGCATGTAGACGGGAGAGATAACAGTAACAAATGTAGTTTCTGGTGAGATGTGAGTTCAGTTCGTGACCGAGCGGCTGAACATGAACACACAGACGGACAGAAACGGTCCGACGGTTAACGTTACTAGCGAACGTCCGCTGCTAGCTAGCGTACAGCTAACGGCTCTAGCTAGCTAGCTTACAGCTAACGGCTCTAGCTTCCAAAAGTAAATTATTATTATTATAATATCTCCAGTTTGCTACTTTAAATATATTTTTGAACTTTTAATAGCAGAACTTTTTACTTTTTTTTTTTTTTTTTTTTTTAAAGTCATTTTTCAGCAGGGATTTCATAATAGATAGACAGACAGTTCGTTTATTAATCCCACAAGGGAACATTGTGCCGTTACAGCAGCAATTTTGGTACACATACATAAAATACAGCTAACGGCTCTAGCTAGCTAGCGGACAGCTAACGGCTCTAGCTAGCTAGCATACAGCTAATGCCTGTAGCCAGCTAGTTTACAGCTAATGCCTGTAGCCAGCTAGTTTACAGCTAACGGCTCTAGCTAGCTAGCATACAGCTAATGCCTGTAGCCAGCTAGTTTACAGCTAATGCCTCTAGCTAGCTAGCGTACAGCTAATGCCTCTAGCTAGCTAGCGTACAGCTAATGCCTCTAGCTAGCTAGTTTACAGCTAATGTCTGTAGCTAGCTAGCTTACAGCTAACGGCTCGAGCTAGCTACAGTTGGTAATTCCCTTCCTGGTCTGAACACACTTTTTAGATGGTTAATTTAAATGAAATATAAGAAATATTTTTAAAAGTTAAAGAAAATAACAAACACTATAATATATTGTGTTGACAGACACTTTAGCACTGATCTGAAAACACTTTACACTGATTGAAAAATAACTCAAATCTTTTAACAAAGATTAAATAAAAGAGATAATGTAATTGTGCATTAATATGTTTTATAATTGGATTATAATTAGTGATGCATGTTGCATCCGGTACAAGCTCATTTTAATTATGTAGCGACTAACTAGCTAGATTAAGAGGTTTATAATCCATAACCATAATTTATTAGTTGATTTAAAATTTGTATTAATAAAGCTGTCAGATAAATGTAAATTGAGTAAAACGATGCATGAAAATGTAGTGGAGTAGATGTATAAAGAAGCAAACTGAAAATATTATAATAATAATAAAATTTTGGTACTTTAAATATATTTTTGTACTATTAATTCAAATTTTAAATTTGTACTTGTGACAGACCATTTCTACATTATGGTAAGTAAGTAAAAGATGTGAGTATTTCTTCCACCACTGACTTAAAGTCATTTTTCAGCAGGGATTTCACAACAAAGAGACAGACGGGTAGGCGGGTAGATAGATAGTTACATTTAAAATCCCGCAAACATTTAACCAAACAAACAGAGTAACATTGTTATAGTTTTGTGATTCACATTTTTTAACGCCTGCAGTTCGGCTGTGCACCGCTGGGCGGCGCTTCTCTCCTTCGTTGTCCTGGATATAGGGATGTGTCCTGTCTTCTGATGTAACTAACCGGTAACCTGGATATATACATACACACAACGGACAGGACGGCCGTGTTGTGTGGATGATGATGGAGGAGGAGCGATAAGATCCGTCCACAAGCAGCGGGACTGTAGAATATAAACACCCATCACCGACGCCACCATCGGGCTCGTCCTCACTACGATCCGGTGTGAGCTGCAGAATATAATGCACCTTTAACTGACAGCGATGTTGCATTCAGCCTTCATGAGGAGATCCAGCTGAAGAACCGGGACTGCAGATCATAAACTCAGAGCTGCAGGTGAGTCGTTGTTGTGTACCTTTATTACACGGTGTCACCACTAATTAACTCATATTTCTCATTAATTTACACGATGCAAATGTTAGTTTATTCCCACCGTTATTATTTGTGGCAGTGGTTGAATGAGCTGCATTGGTCTCGTGGCATCCGTCATTGTTTTATGCACAGCTGATCAATATTATCTATATATCTGATTCTGGTTGTTAGAAGAGAATAATACTATTGTGTTTGTATGCTGTGCAGAGTCTCACATATCACCCTCTGGTAGTGAAATCATAGAATCCTATTTACATTTTCTCCTGTTTTAAAAAACAATCATGTACTGTGATCTCTCTGCATGAAACACACCCAATATACTGCACAAAGCCCAGTATGCATGTGCATTACATGTAATTCAGTAATGCATGGATGGATTACCTCTGTGCACTGTTTATGTACCCTGTGCACCATCAAGTAATAACAGAATGTGCAATAATTCACAACTAGATTTTGACACTGGATTCCTACAGGACCCACAGCACCTGATTTAGTACTTTTATTTATATATATTTCTAAGTAATCAAACCACCAACTAGACCAAACACTGTGCATGCCTTCCATTTGCAATAATGAGCAAGGCAGCAGCTAACGATTAATCTATTGATTTGTTTGTTTTTGATCAATTGTTTATTTAGAAAATAATGAAAAAGTGCCCGTCACAGCATCACAAAACCCCAAATCTGCAGACTGCTTGTTTTGTCTAATCAACGTTACAAAATGTGAATATATTTAATTCAGCTGCAGCAAATATTCACATTTGAGAAGCTGGAAGCAAGAATAAACAAAGAATAATGGCATTGTGGTTTTAATAAATAGTTTCAGATTAATTATCTGGCGATTGACTAATCAATTAATGATTGTTTCAGCTCTAAAAGTGAGATAAAACTATAAAAAGTATAAAACTAAAGTCATTCCCATCAGACTCAGCCATGCGTACATACTAAAGTTAGCATGCTAATGTTAGCTTTAAGCTTGAACGTCGTCTTGTTTTACCACGTTTTGCCGCGTTAAAAAGCAGAATTTGATGTTGAAAGATAAAATAAATGAACTGTAAGTCTTTTTAATATTATAATTTCCTAAAGTAATATTTGTTTCTGGTCCATTTTACAACCTTTACACGATTAATTTATTTGCTTATTGCTCTGTGTGTAAACGTTGACCTGTCCTTGCTTCACATGTCCTGGACGTACCGCTAACATGCAGCCGTCCACAGAGCTATTCTTAGACGCTGAAGGTGAAAACACTGAAGAGGTGCTGCTGCACGTGGGATTCACACCGAGCCTGTAACTTATACTGAGACGGATGCTGCAGTGGAGCCAATACTTTCTAGGAAGAACACTTTAAACCTTGAAAGAGTTTCTCGGCCTGAAGATAATCAGTGTCGGCACCTGGATGTGCTAAAGTAAAGCAAAACAAATCTATTAATCTAAACTGTAGATATCCAACACATGTGTGGGCTATTTTTAAATTTAAATTAATTTAATTTGTTTTTTTAACGCCGCATGTATACAACAAGACTACATTTAAGATAAAAGCCGACATTAGCATGCTAACTTTTGTATAACTTTTGTTTTTGGGGATAAACAAAGTCGTGGTTCAACATCTGGGGATTATGAACGTCTGGATGATGGTGTCTCAACCTTTTCTGCTTTTGTCTTGGTTGCATATCTTTGCATGATCAATATCTTTGGTATTTTAAGGTACGGTAAGTAGTCAGGAAGAATCACCGTGAGTTTTGGGATGTGATGGACATTCGTAGCCAACATGTTCTCATAACTAACGACAGACGGCCATCTTGGCTTTTTAGCAACCAGTGAACAGGAAGTGACCATATTCAGACTGAGGAGGAGTGACTTCTCTGGCAGAGACCTGTCAATCACCGTGTAGCCCCGCCCTAAAGCATCCCCTGCTTTATGGTCTGTTTGACTCTAAATGGACCATAATGTACTAAATGAACATCATGCTGTATTGAAGAAGACTTGAAACTAGAGATTGAGACCATAAACTCATGTTTACAATGTTTACTGAGGTAATAAATCAAGAGAGAAGTAGAGTCATTTTCTCATAGACTTCTATACAACCAGACAGCCTCATGTCAGAGTCATTAGGGTTCTACCTTTGGGCACCATGAATGTCTGTACAACATTTCATGATAATCCAACCAACTGTTGTTGAGATATTTCAGTCGAAGTGGTGGATGACCAACAGAGCCGAGCGGCTATGGCAGGTTATCCAAAGACTCCACCTGCTATTTGAAGTTAAGTGTCTCATATCAGCAGCTTCACTATCACCACAGCCATCAGGTCCTCTGCGTAATGTACTGGTCCTGTTTCAGGCCCGGTGTGCATGATTCTAATGTGCGTGTGTGGTTTGGAGTGAAGGAAGATGGAGCCTCACAGGATCTGATTATCAGGCCAAAATGATTAGGTTTGCTTTAATGAATGCTGTTAGGAAGTGGCCACCGCAGAAAGAATGAGTCATGGTATTGATTGCCGCCCCCTCCTTCAGTTGCTCCTTCTTCCTTACCTCCTCTCTCTCTCTCTTTACCCATCCACTCTTCCTTCTCTTTTCTTTCACCTCACCCCTTTAAAATTCATCTTCTCCCATCTCATGAGACATGTCAGGATTCTTTCTGCAAAGATACGTCAGAAAGGATTTTGATGCATGCAGCCGGGGTGAGCGTTGAATACCAATAACGGCATGACTTGCTCAGCAGTACAGTCTGGATATAAGAGGGGGGAGGAGGAGGAGGAGGAGGGGGAGGGTGGTGGTGGTGGGTAGCTGGAGAGGAGAGGAGGGGGTCTTGTCACGAGATGCCACGTCATCGCAGTGTGTGTGGAATCTATTTTTAGCAGCGTAAACAGAGGGATTCCAGCCCACTGATCATGGCTTCACAGCCAGGCCTGTGTGGTGGGAGGCTGGAGAAGACGCTCTGTGGTGTCGCGCTGGGATGTGAATGAACCGCGCTTGTATTTAGTCCCGACTGTCTGCCTGTCGGGGAGAAACACTGCGCCACAAATAGACCGTCTGTCGCTTTCTCCTCCTCACTCTGCTTCACATGCAGGCACACATGCACTGCGTCTCTCGTAGGGAGCGCTGGAGCATGCGTACCAGTGGTGCAACCATGACCCATGATGGGAATGGTGACTTTATTTGTGAGGCGCACGCACCAGATAAATGATCAAATAATAGGTACAAAGTTATACACACTACATGTTAAGTCTCTGTGTCAAACTTAATGCAAATCTTTGTGCACATATTCCATATACTGTGAACATTTGCACACTCCTTAGTCCATATTTTGCACATTTGATCCTCATCATTTTCATCACTGTACAGCTCTTTTCATTCTTTTAAACATATGTTTTATTGTAAATAGTCTGGGCGATGATTCCATATGATAATTTATCGTCTTTCAATGAAATCAGATCTTGTGATACACATTTATGTCGTCTAAATTGATAATAACAAGCACATACTTACTCAGATTAATCAGAAAACCTCATTATTTGGCACTAAAGCTTTTAATTAAATGATAAATGAATCTGTTATTTTTCTACAATGTTGCCAATTCCTCCAAGAAATAGTCCTTCAAGTCTTAAATGAAACAAATTTTCATTTTTCATAATTCTAGTGCAGCAAATATTTATTGTTTCAAGCTACAGGCACTTCTTTATGTACTTAAAACACCATCAAAGAGGCTAAAAATACTTTGACTTACTTGTATTTTAGTGGCGTTACTATTCTTTACTAAAGTAAAGGCTTTATATTTCTTGCATACAGAACAAGCTGTCGGGGTTTGTCATGGTGCCCGTACTACAGCGTTTTAAATGTGGATCCATACCTCCACGATGTCCCCGGGTGCTCCGGTGTGGTTCTGAGAATCTGAAGCCGTCACGTTTTGGCCACGTTGGCGGTGCTCGAGCACTCACTCTAATTAACAGTCCGTGGGCTTTGTTCAGGTCCAGCGAGGCGTTGTGTCCTCATCAAATATTCAGACGCACACACATGTTGAGTGGTGTGGATGAGGAGGAGCAGCCTGCTTACCTCAGACCTAGAGCGTCACTCCGGTAGTTAAACGTTATCTCTGAGCTTCTGTTTCCCTCACAGATCCTTCGGCTGCAACTGATGATTATTTTCCTTCTCGATTCATCTGCAGCTTATTTTCTAGATTAGTGGATCTAGTCTATTAATGTCAGAAAATAACGTCCATCCTAGTCCCTCAAAGTCCAAGGTGAAGCCTTTAAATGGCTTAATTTTTCAATCCTGTGGTCGTTGAGATGTTTCATAAAGCTAAACTATAAACCAACTGGTGGCATGAGAGTGAAATCCATCCATCCATCCATTTTCCTCCGCTTATCCGGGGTCGGGTCGCGGTGGCAACAGGCCAAGCAGGCCGATCCAAACTTCCCTCTCACCGGCAACATGTTCCAGCTCATTCTGGGGGATCCCGAGGCGTTCCCAGGCCAGCTGGGAGATGTAATCCCTCCAGCGTGTTCTGGGTCTTCACCGGGGTCTCTTCCCAGTTGGACGTGCCTGGAAAACCTCCAGTGGGAGGCGTCCAGGAGGCATCCTAATTAGATGCCCAAACCACCTCAGCTGACTCCTTTCGACGCGAAGGAGTAGCGGCTCGACTCCAAGCTCCCTCCTGATGACCGAGCTCCTTACCCTATCTCTAAGGCTGAGCCCGGCCACCCTACGGAGGAAGCTCATTTCGGCCGCTTGTAGCCGCGACCTTGTCCTTTCGGTCACGACCCAGAGTTCGTGACCATAGGTGAGGGTAGGAACGTAGACCGACCGGTAAATTGAGAGCTTTGCCTTCCGGCTCAGCTCCCTCTTCACCAAGACGGTCCGGTGCAGCGCCTGCTTTACTGCTGCAGCCGCACCGATCCGTCTGTCGATCTCCCGCTCCATCTTACCCTCACTCGTGAACAAGACCCCGAGATACTTGAACTCCTTCGCTTGAGGTAGGCACTCCGTCCCCACCTGGAGGGAGCAATCCACCGGTTTCTGGCAGAGCACCATGGCCTCAGATTTGGAGGTGCTAACTCTCATCCCCGCCGCTTCACACTCGGCTGCAAACCGCCCCAGTGAATGCTGGAGGTCACGATCCGAGGAACAGGACCACATCATCTGCAAACAGCAGAGAGGCGATCCCGAGACCCCCGAACCTGACGTTCTCCCCCCGAGGCTGCGCCTAGATATCCTGTCCATGAAAGTCATGAACAGGACCGGAGACAAAGGGCAGCCCTGGCGGAGGTCTGACTTATTGCCGAGAATGCAGCTCCTACTGCAGTCGTACAGAGACCGGATCGCCCGTTGTAATGGGTCCGGCACCCCATACTCCCGCAGCACCCCCCACAAGAACCCCCGAGGGACCCGGTCGAAAGCCTTCTCCAAGTCCACAAATATTTAGTATTTATCCTCTGAATGAGAGTAAAATTCAGAGGATAAATAAAGTGAGTAGGATTCATCCTCTGGGTACAATGAATGTCAGAGGACTGAGGCACCAGCATGTTCTAAACGCTGTCCTGTAACATCTGTGTGGTGATTCTGTGAGCGAGCGGTTCATCTCCCCTCAACAGAGACTCTGTTATAGTCATGACGTCATGAATGGGAGCAATCCAGCGATGCGTCCGTAGTCTTAACAGATGCTTAATCTCTGGGACAGATGAAAGTGGACCGGGTGTCACTGCAGCCTGAGAGTGTGTCCCGAGTCTCCAGAGCCTCACCGGCTGTATGTTAGCCGGCCTCGGAGGCCTGGAGCCGGGCCAAGCAGTAATGGAATTGGCTCAGAGAGTGGAACTTCCCCCTCCTTTTATTATTACTGGGCCTTCAATCTTCCTCTGCAGTCCCACTGTTTCCTTGTCTGTATCTCATTAACAGCAACCCCCCCCCTCGCTTCTCTCTACCAACACCTGCTGACCCTCTGGTGGAGGCGGGGCTATAAATGGAGAAGACATGACATGTTGGTAAAAGTTAATTGGGAGTTGTTGAGTCGGTAGATGCCGAGGCTGCGTCTCTGATCTCCACATTCTGCTGCTCTCCTCTCATTTGAAGGAACAGTTTGGTATTTTGGGAAATGCTCTTAATTAGTTTATCTTGTCTGTCTGTTAAATGTGACGCTGCAGACAGTCGGCTTTTACTGGCTAGCTGCTCAGGAGGTTCATTCATCTTTCGGGGCACGACTTTGTGTTCAGTACAACAGGGAAATGAACACACCCTGTGATACAGTGAGCAGGTGCTTTACCTGCATATTCGTTATCAGTTGAGGCTCGTCGTAAACAACTGTTGTGACACATTCATTTGGAAATACACACCACTAAAATATCAACTCAAATCAAAACATTACCTTTTGCTTGTCAAAATGCACACGCTACGGTGCAGACAATAAAAGCATTCATTTACTTATCAAGAATCCATAATTCCAGCTATGCGTCTCCCTGCCATCCGTACACTTAATAACCATACTTCATTTGTGTAATCTTGTTAGATCTCTGGGGATTTGGCGTTGGAGAGTAGTCGTTTAAACAATCTCATAAACTAAAGATCATATCTGAATGAAGCACGTTTGTGTCTTGAAGACAGGAGAATGATTGTAGAGTCGACCATCAAGTCTGGAGAGATAAAGTTTATTCTCATGCTGCTGCAACAACACAATGCAACGTATCTTTGTTTCATTACAGTCAATATTACATAAATATTGACCTCGTCTCTGTCTACTAAAGGAAGAAATAGCAACAAGAAGAGAAGTATATTCGTATTCATCTTCAGTGCATCACTTCTCTTCTCACATTAAACCACTGCTCAGCAGAGCACGACTGTTGTAAGTCACAGGATTTAAACATTGAATGCTTTTAACTTCAGATCTATTCAGTGACGTCTGCCTGTGTTCTTTGTATGTTATATATATGTATATATATATATACATATATATATACATATATATACAGTATGTCTGTGTAACGTTGTGAGCAAAACATAAATCACAGATTGATATGTGGAGTTGTTTAGAGAGTTGTTGTTGGTCACTTTAAACCCTGAAAAAGAAAAGTTGGCTCTTTTTAAAAAAAACCTAAAAACAAGAAGCAGGAAACTGTCAAAATAAATCTGTTTCCTCGTCCCTCAAATGTGTGTGTTTTAAGTGCAGTGAGCTCCATAATAGATGCACAGAGTAACCGGAGGCCCAGATGAACGGTGTGAGAGGCGATTAGCCGAGCCCCCCCCCCCTCAGACAGTGATGCATGGCCGCCATTTACCCGAACGCTGGAAAGCAGAGCAATTTGAGAAGCATCACAACTAACCCCTGCTAGCAGCCCCACCACCACCATCACGCTGCTCTCTGCCACCCCCCCGCCCTCCACCTCCACCGCCGCCCTGAGCTATAAATAGCTCGTCCTCTCTCGTCACGTCACAGCCGCCTTCACTCTCATTTGCTGCCTCTTTCTCTGTTGTGATGTTTCTGACATCAGCTGTGGGTTGAACGTGTTTAGCCTCCATTAAGGGAAGAGAGGTTTCTAAGCAAGGTGTAGTTTCTTCCCAATGTGTTGTGCTCTTGTTGTATTCCAGTCCTGTGCATCTCAAACTGGATTGAGGAAGGAAAGTGTTTCGAACAGGACTTCTGGAACATGAGTGTGACATTTCTTTGGCAACACACTCTGTTTTCATAGAGCTGAGTGTAGTTAAGCTCTGAACTCGTGTTACTTTGCGTGCCTCGTTAAGTTGACATCAGCAGGATATCAGTGAGTCTCATCTCGGCTGTTTCTCATTCACAGGAGGAAGGAGTGGAAGGAAACCATCGCTGGAGATGGACTGCAGGTCAGTGAACACATCTCGTATTTATATAAACAGTCAGCTCATCAGTGGTGGAGGAAGCATTCAGATCCTTTACTGACAGAGAAGTTCCAGAGGTTCTAAACCCAGGAGCCGGGCCCCTCGAAAGGGCCACAAGCTAGTCACATTATTCCAGTCTGCTGCTTTTTTGTATAAACTTACCAATACATTTCTTTAATTTAAAATCTTAAACTGAAAGGTAACGAGTAGCTACAGCTGTCAGATACATGTAGTGGAGTACAAGTATAAAATAGCATAAGATGGACACACTCAGCCTCAATACAAGTACCTCATAATTGTATTTAAGTACATAAATGCACTTAAACTTTCCATCGCTGCAGCTGAGATTATTTTTGAACTATGTAACCTCACCACGCTGAAATTAAATCTGTAGAAATCCTCTGAGAATACAAACAGAAGCACACGCCGACATCCCGTCAGTAGCATCACAGGAGCCGACGCACAGTGACCTGTGACCATTAGTCTCTGTTTAATACCAGCAGCATGAGTAACAGGAGGGGCTGGTGTGGAAAGATGTGCTCGACAAGATCACAAATCAACAGCTGTAATAGTAGCAGATGTTCACGTTGTGCAGGGCTTGATTCTGTTAAGGTGTGTTCTGCTGATGCTCAGATAAAGTGTGTGTGTGTGTGTGTGTGTGTGTGTGTGTGTGTGTTGGGAGGAGTACCAATCAGCGAGTCATTTCATTCTGAGGATGAACATCCCTGCAGCCTGCAGATAAAAAGCAGAGGCTGAGGATGCTGCTGCACAGAGCTCGTTCTCCTGCTCGGCCTCACTCCCCGCCTGTCGGTGTGTTCGGTACATTTAATCTCGGTGCAAGTTCACCTTTTGTGATCCGTCGTAGTAAAACTATCTGTCAGGTTCATCCTCTGAGCCTCACACGGACTCTCAGTTCTCTCGCTGGAGAATGTGTTTGAAATGTCCTGAAAAAGACGAAGCAGCAGCGACTCGACCCCCCGCAGAACCCGTCTGGCTGCAGGCGGGATATATTTTTAACCTCAAACCCGCTGAGACTCGTCGGCCGGTTGTAATTAAAGAGACGTTTATAAAGCAGACGCGTGAGTCACAGAATTTATCCGACGCTCGCAGGGCTCACTCGATGCACATCAGGTCTCATCCTAAGAAAACAGCTCCAGATTCACAGGTTCAGAGCGAAGAATCTGGTTGTTCACTTCTGGTCGTCTTGAAGGTTTTTCCGTATTGTTTTGACATTTTGAGGAATGCATGAGTTAGACGAGATGAATACCTCACATCCGTCTGCTAAAGCGACCAACAGAACGTATATATTACGTGCCAAAAAAACCAGGAACAAGGTTGATATTTCGGAGCTTTTGCACCACGAATAAAGGCTTGAGTTGAGACAACAACATGGAGTAAAGTACAATCGTGGTTGTCTTGATGCAAAATCTTAAGCATCACATTTAAGTCATTTAAGTGAAGAAAAGCTGCTGCGGCGTCCACATGTAAATGTGATCGTAGTCACTGAAGAAAAGACTTGTGTTCACGCATCTCAGCGGACTCATTTAAAATACACAGCAGGACAGGTGGGAACGATCACGACACCACGCAGAGAGATGCACAACCAATCAGAGCGCGGATCTGCCTCTGGGGACACCGAAGTGATTCATGTTCATTACTTCACCTCACTTTCAAACAGCATATCTTTACTATTGTCACTTTGAAGACGTTTAATAAACCATTATGCCCGTTAGTAGCAGACTTTAATTGTTTATAAAAAGGTTTAAACAGAAAGAAAGAAATTGTGATAAATCTTTATTTTTGCTTTTTATTGAATATCGGCTAAATAAACTAATAACTTAAGATCTTATCAATCAAAGTAAAACACTTATCATTAAGTAAAAAGAAAACCAAACAGTTCTTCATATAATGTACATACACTCTTTAGGTTTATAGATTAAATTCTATTAAAACAGGTTTATATTAATGGTAAACGTCGCTCTGTGTTTGTGACATCTGCCCATGAAGAGGATGATTCCTACAATAATACACAAGCATGTGATGTCACTCTTACTCTCTTCCTCCTTATTGAAAACTAATTCCTGCATATTTGTCCAAAACTAACTTGATTGAGGAGAAAATCATGAGCGGAGAAGCCGACTCCGGCCTCAGCGTTGGAGAGTGATGAGCACTGAAGAGGCAATCAATCCGACGGGCTGCACCGCCGACTCGCTGCGTCACAGTGACCTGCACCAATCGGGCTTCAGCCTCATGCGTCTCCATGGTAACAGAGCTTCCTCAGTGCTGAGGAGGTGGCGGGGGGGATAAACAGTACAGAGGTGGACGGAAGAAGAAGAAGAAGAAGAAGAAGAAGAGAGAGAATCGATACGTTCCCTTATTTCACAGTGAGGGTTTAAAAAAAGCTCCTTCCCGATCAGAAGAAGGGGGGGAGGGGCGGGGGGGGGGGGGGGGCTGGCGGGGGGGGGGGGGCGAGCCTGGCGGCAGATTGACTGACAGCAGACGGCAGAGGAAGGAGCGGAGTGCAGGGATGGGGTGGAAGGATGCCTGGGCTGCTGGCCTCTGTGGGACCAGGATGTGCGATGGCCCCTAAAGCCTGCGCTCAGTGGATCGGTGGGCCGGCTGAGAGGTAAACCGCTTTCTTTCACCTGCACATTTAATGCACTGCAGCGGCTCTGCTGTTGTGGAAACATAAGTAGAGAGGATGGCAACATGGACGCCTGCCTGTTGGATTGTGGATCACTCGGATCCAGACTAGACGGGGAGGCGAGGAGGTTGAGGATCTGCAGGTGGCTGCAGGTTGAGGTGGGCACTACAGACGGCTTCGTACATTCTCCTGCAAGAAAACAAGACGTACGAATGAGACAAGCGGTGGATTTACTGTGTGGGATTAGTAAGGATCAGAGTGATGACATGTGTTGTAGCAGTGAAGGAACACATGTTTAATGGTCGTGTTGGGTGGTTGTGATGGGCTGCACGTTCACTGAGTTCTCCATCTCTGGGTAGTGCAGGCTGAGGGGAGGAAGCACAATCAATCAGGAGGAACGTCTGAACCTCAGGATCTTTGACTGTAGATATGTTTTAGGATGGTAAGTGCAGTTTAACCACAGCTGCTGCTGATCAGCTTGTCACGTTATTATTATTATAACGCAACCAGAACAGTAGGCTACAGTACTCCACTCTTGGGAATTCACCAAACCTGGAGGAATTGTACTCGGGTGTGTTTGTCAAACTGGGCTCGCCCGAGTGCATGCAACACGTCATCTTATTCCTTCAGCAAGCCGGCGTGTTTCTTCAGATGTGTGGTGTGTTTTAAATCTATATATGTGTGTGTGTGTGTGTGTGTGTTATTCTAAGAGCAGAGATGAATCCTGTCAGGGGACCTTGTTAGCGCAGCACGACTCATGTAGCTCTACGAACCGCTGAAGAATGGAATCAGATGCATTGTGGTGCATCACGCTGTGATGTGTAAGAACGCCGCGATGCATCGGCTTCCCGCTCCTCAGATATGCTCAAGAATGTCATATTACTGAGCGACAGTTACATGTTTCATATACTGTATATATTCACATTCTCCGCTGTGTCCTCGGGTATTGATAACTTATTGGATATACATTCTGACAATATGTTCTGATGAATTTATAGTAGTATGACGAACACACATTGGACAAGGAGTATAGACGGGTTTCCACGTGATCGTTCGATGCTCATGCATCGTTCATGCATCTCACGCTACTCTGTCATGCTTATGTTGCTTTTTTGTCATAGTTGCGTTACTTTTCTTCATGCTAACTTTTTAATCCGTGGTTTTAACCGATGCTGCCTGTTGAGCGCTAACTTTGTGCTCGTTTAGCGTTACAGCTACTAGCTGCCGTTTCTCCATGAAATTCCATCAGTCGTGCTCACTAGCTCGAGTTAAACCGATGTGTGTTTGTGTAGTAAATACGTTTTTGAAAGTGCAACGATACTAAATGTCCTCTAAGAAGTCATTTGACTGTTTCCCAGTAAGTTTCTTAATAATAATCTGCTTCTCCCCTCAACCCTGCGTCTACATTTTTGCATCTTTTAGCTCATTGTTGTTGTTTACAGCCCATAACTTCATGTTTTGGTTCACTCTCACTGCTCTCACGTTGTAGTTTCTGGGAGCAGCGATGAAAACAAATCTCTGATAAATCTTCTTTCTGCACACGATCAAACAGCAGCCAGGTAGAGACTAACAGAGAGAGAATGCTGGAGTTAAATTCATCTACAGACACAAACACGACCCCGTATGAATGCTGCTATCTGCTGAATGCGTAAGTAGGGAACTGTGCATATTAATTTAAAAAGTGACAATAGGTCAGTGTTGAGCTTGTTTCCACTGCCCCCGTGTGGAAAATAAATCTGCTATTGCAGGTTTAAGAGGAAACCTAAACTACTGCTGTCAAATAGTGTAAAATGAGTAATAACAAGTTTTGCATCTCTGCAGAATATGATCTTTTTGGAGCAGTGGTAGCTGCAGAACAAGCTTACAAAGAACAGAGAGGTGCGTAAATATCCAGCTCCAGAGACAAGTTGTCTCAGCTCTCAACATTCAGCCGGAGACATCCACCGTCTGTTTCTCCGGTAAGACACAAGGGGTTGAGTTCCATTTGAACGGGTGGACGGCAGGCTGGGGTGCGGTTCTTTAAGGGGATCGGTTGAGCAGCAAGTCGCCCTCCGGGAACAAGCTGCTGGCAGGCGGTGCCGTGTGTTTAATGGACCGGAGCTGTTGTCATCCGAAATGCTTCGATGTCAAATTTGGTGCAATTTAGCTGAGGGCTTTCTCAGTCCTGCCATCACGAAGCTGGCAGCCAGTCGCCCTCTCAGCGGGGCAGATGAGACGTTCACTTTCTCTCACTGTGATTTTCCACTGTGAGCTCAATTAGGAGGGCCTTTAGATTCAACCAGCGGACTACACGGCTGCATGAAGACAATCTCCCGTTGGATCTCGTTGAAAATGTTTTCACAGCGTCGCGGCAATTTGAGCCGCACGTTTCCTACAGAGGCCAATCTTCCTGTATGATTGGCTGCATGTGTTTTTGCTAATGCCGTCGTACGAGGTGCAAACTTCATCAGTGAAATGGATTAGTGTGGCGAGAGGTACACTGGGAAGGCAGGAAGCCAATTTCCCACATGCTGTGGTTTGCTTGCTTTGTGGGAAATTGGCCATAAGCCCAAGAGAGCTTTGTTTAGGTTTGAAGCATCGCTGGTCATTCCCAGAGCAACGAGAGGGAACGGAGCCATAGTCAGACAGAGCTATTAGAGGAGATGAAAAGCATTACATCACATCTTGATAAAGGTCCTATTGTTGTTCTGGAAACATAATTGAAGAATGTGGTTGTCTGCCAGTATTTTAATGTTCTCCTTGCAGGCTAAGTGCTCAGTTTATTAGACTGAGAACTGAAGGAAAGCTTACTGTGGCTTCTGTTGTTCCTGGGTATCCAACATTAATATATACTGAAACACACACACACACACACACACACACACACTAATGTTACTCTGGAGAACATTAGAAGCTTGTTTTGAAGTCTGTGACCAAGTGGAGAGATTGTGCTGTTCTATAATCAAGGTTCTTCACGGTTTTGTAATAAACTATTGAAAGGCATAAATGTGGCCACGCCTACACTACAGCACAGAACATTTTAGTTTTGGACTCAAAAAATGTGATGTTGGTTGAACAAAACAAGGGATTTTGGGACTTTCTTTAGTATTTTGTATGTATATGTAGCTACATACGTCTGAGACATTATACCTGCCCGAAATAAAACTAAATATACAAACACTCAAACTAAACCTCCCTGAAAGAGTGAAACTAAACTAAAACTAGCAAACACTCTGAAAACGAACTAAAATGAAAACTAAAAGTGAAAACTAAAGTAAAATAAAACCATATAACTTTTATTTGGTGTTGTTTGTCCAATATTCTCTCTTTTAGCTCCGTTTTTGGTCTCCACCACCTCCCGAGGGTAAATATCTGTCTCTTTGTCTGCTCCATGTTCACCAGCTCGTCTCTGAATGATTCCGTCTGCTGTTTGCTGCTCAGCAGGTAGAGAACAGTGGCTTTTTACAGCTTCTTCTCTGAAAACGGAGCCGTGAGAGTGAACCAAAACAGTAACGCTGAGGGCCGTAAAACCCAAAACAGTGAACCGTAAAGGGGCTAAAGTTGGCTCTTTGGCCGGACCTATCCCTGCTATGTGGTATCTAGTGCCTGCAACGAACAATTGTTGTCACTATTGATTCATTTGCCAATTATCTCTCCACTCACAACAGTCCAAGATGTTTTCAGATGTCTTGTTTTGTCCCACCAACAGAACCCAAGCGTCTTTATTTTACAGTGATCTTAAACAGAGCAGCACTACGTCCTCAGAACCTCCTCCTCCTTGTTCTTCAGCTCATGTTGATGTTTTCCAGAGAACGCCGGCTGCTGTATCTGATGTGCTGACTCACAGCTCAACTTAGCTCTCTGGATCTTCATTCGTGGCTCCGTCTATCTGTTTGTGTGTCGGTTCTCGTCTCACATTCTGCTTCGTGGGGATTACTGTGTCTCTATAAATAGCAGCTCTTCTGTCGGTCAAGGACTTGTTCTTCACAGGATCCAGAGAGAAACGCCGCTCCGCTTCCTCGCTGTAATTATATCGGAGCACAGCTCAGTAAATAAGGTCGCACGTTACGGCCTCTGGATCTGAATGTTAATTCGGGGGTGAGACAAAGCGCTGCAGCTTCATTACCTGTAGCTGTTGTTTATTAACTGCATCATGAACTAAAGAGCCTCATGTGATCACGAGGTCTGGAGGATTATTCTTGATTCTTGATGTTGGATTATATCTGGAACCTAAAGCCTTTTACATTAGAACATTTTTAACGATGCTATTGAGAAATTTTACATTTAGAACTCAACTATTCAAGACTTTAAGTCTAAGTGTGACTTCATTTACATATTTATATCAGCATCTTCAACCTCCTTCTTCTTTCTAGTTTTTAAGCTTGTCAGCAATTACATATATTCAGGAGAACTGGTGTATTGTTCTTCACAATTGGTAATTTTATGAACAGTTTCAGCCAGAGACACCTAAACGCCATCTCTCCAAACATCTCAACAAGCGGTGGTCAAGTTTAAATAAGTTACGGTGCTACTGATTCATAGGAATTATAATTCTGTGTTTTAAACCGGACTAATAGAGAAACAAACATACTTTAATCAAATAATGCATGAACCAAAGCAGTACATCACACAACAAACATGGTTTATGAGTGTGATGTTATTTAACAAAATGAAGTTATTTACATCTTTGATATTCTGAATATTGTTTAATAATATTACGATAATAAATAAACCCTCTTGAGTTATTTTTGCAGGTGTTTGGTTAGAACCAAATTAAAATGTTGACCTGAAGGTGGCAGATAAAACGTAAAAGTTCTTACAGTTCATCCTCAGGGGAACATGAATGTGTGAACCAAATTTCTTATCAATCTATTCAATCCACTGCAGCCATCCTCCGAGCCAAGAGCAGCTGAGACCTTAACTTTAGAATAAATATTAAAAAGCTAATGAAGCATGTCGTCGGCCGGAGAACTTTCACTCTCATACTGTACCTCCTGACCCCTACGGTTCATCTGCTGCAGCAGCTTGACCAAACATGCATAACCTAATCATGCACAGATGGCCAGAGGGTGGGACACAACCTGCACACACACACACACACACACACACACACACACACACACACACACTTTCCAGTTGACATGTCAGCTCCTCCTCTTTTCTCTCTCATGTTAACAGCATCAGATTGACTGACGGTTCTTCTCATTACGTCTGAGATTAAGGAGCCGTCGTCATGTGACTCTCCTGACCTCGTCTGTCTGTCTGTCTGTCTGCTTGTGACGGATCACACTTTCACTGTTGGATGGATGTTGGATGAAATGGCAGCTAAAAGAGAGAGAATGCTGGATTCACATTCGTCAGGTGACACAACCACAAAGACTGCTGATGAATATGTATGCTGCTCTGTTAGGTTCAGCAAATTGACCTAAAAGGTGAAAAGTCAGTGTTGTGATCACAGCTTGTTTCTGCTGCCTCCAAACGTGTCTTATAATCTGTAAAATAACTCGTAACTTCATCTGTCAGATCGATGCATCGCAGTAAAACGCACAATATTTCCCTCTGAAATGCAGTGCAGTATAAAGCAACATTGACCGCAAGTTGGCTGAATCTTCAGCGTGTGCAAACACAGTTGGGATTTAGGTTGCTGGGGGATTTCATGGATGGTGCCAGGTCAGTGGATTACCTTGTAATAGATCTGTAGGAGGGCTGGAGGACACACACACACACACACACACACACACACACACACACACACACACACACACACACACACACACACACACACACACACA
>NW_022280117.1:898254-899956 GCF_004355925.1 Anarrhichthys ocellatus
ACACACACACACACACACACACACACACACACACACACACACACACAGGAAGTGTTGGCTTGTGCACGAGGGGGGGTTTAATCCTTGAGACAAACATGCTAACTCCTCCTCTGCTTTGTAAGTAATGCTGGAAGCTAAAATCTACATATTCCTAAACCTTTTTCTGGTGCGTGCGTCCCGCTGAACGTCTGTTTTCTTGTCTCCTCTCTCAGGCGTAAATAACAATGACTCCCGTCCTGGCTGTTTGAACATGCTGCTCGGGTAGCGAAGCCGAGCCGAGAGGAGCGTCGACCCGCTTTACACTCCGGACACACAAACACACGGAGTCGGCCCCAATTCAAGCACAACCATGCTGATCAAGGAGTATCGCATCCCCATGCCCATGAGCGTGGAGGAGTACCGCATCGCTCAGCTCTACATGATCCAGGTGAGTGGGGTTTCAACCGCATCAGTTTGCTAATGAGGTACAGGGAGAGTGGAAGTGTTTTCTTTGGTTTGTGCGTGAACGTTGGGGAGGAAAGGGCGGAGGTGAGGAGTTTAAAGTGTCGTCGTGTCGGACTGTAGCAGTGAAGAACATGGTCAACGGGTCAAAGGGACCAGTGATGCTCTGCACACCAGATGGTGCCACCATATGTCTGTGGATTGTGTTTCATTTCATAATGTTGTGCAAATCCACACACGCCCATTTATATACACACATACATATCCCAAAAAACACACGCTGAAAAAAAGACGAGGAAGACACAAAAACACGTTTTATTCAAATTAGCTTTTTAACCATAAATCGAAGACAAGAAAGCATTTAAGTATGTGTGATTAAGTAAGTATGAGTCACCTCAGAGTGATTCAATCATTATGATTATTCAGTTTGTTGTTAGTGGAAATAAACCCACAATAATTAGTTGTTTGGCTTCATGTTCTTTGTTTTACGGAGCATGTGCAGTGATTAATAACATGTACAGCGACATACAGCGAGTCAAAGAACCAGAACAGATATTTTCCCTGTTTTTATCATTATGTTCATAAAATAACAGAAAGAACATGAAAGAAAACGCTACTTACGGCGCAACAAAATTCTATTTCAAATTCAATTAAATTTTCTCGCAGATGTATGACTTGATAATCTCAGAGAATATTAGATTGTTTCCCTGTAAATTCAGTGTTTTTCTCAGAATATTTCCTTCCTTCTCCGGCACTATAAAACATAATGCTTTTACCTACAACAGCCCTGATACGCTGTGGTTTATAATCCTCTCCTTTGACAAAGTCCAGTGAGCAGGAAAGAAATGTCAAGAAGAGCAACAGAGGAGACAAACGGACGCGCAACAGATGTCGTGTGTTCAGAATAGATCGACATGAGACAATAACAGAACAAAGAATCAGGACGACACAATTACACGTAAATATATAAGAATATAAAAACAAACCTACAGGAACCAAAGTATGCAGAAATTATTACACACACACACACACACACACACTACTGCCCCCCCCCCCCCGCCTCCTCCTCCTCCACCCGCTCAGCGTCACAGCTGAGTGCCGGTTACCATGGTAACTGGTGACATCAGCTGCAGCATGGCATCATTTGTTTGTGATATGGGCGAGAGAGAGAGAGAGAGGGGGGAGAGCGAGAGAGAGGGAGCGCGAGAGAGAGAGAGAGAGAGAGAGAGAGAGAGAGAGAGAGAGAGAGAGAGGGGGGGAG
>NW_022280117.1:909956-935941 GCF_004355925.1 Anarrhichthys ocellatus
CTCTCTCTCTCTCTCTCTCTCTCTCTCTCTCTCTCTCTCTCTCTCTCACTATCACCCTTAATTAAATAGCTTGTAGATAACACTCCTCCTCCTAAATTAGCTTTCAGTCATCCTGCCAGTGTAGTGAAATCAGGATCCACTTTCTGCTGCCGGAGTGTCATCTCACCAGAGGTAAAAGATCAGACGGACCACTAGAACCATGAACGTAGGGCCCTCAGGCTTTAACGCTGTGGGGTTTTGTATAAATGCTGCAGGTTTCCAGTCTTTATGCTAAGCTAAGCTAGCTCATATTTAGCGCGCAGACAGAAGAGTGGTATCAATCCTCTCATCTCACTGAAAACAAATGAGCGTATCGTCATAATGTCAAACTATTCCTACAACTGTATGCATTTGATTCTTAAATATTCATAATTTCATCAGGAAATACTACAAAAACAAATGCTGTGTCTCAATTCAGATACTTGTATCAGTACACTGTGTACTCTGTGTACTTACCTGCGTTTCGTCCGGGTCGTGTTATCTCAAAGCAAACACGGCTGTTGGGCACTTATTGGAAATAACGATCGCAACATCAAACATCTTCTTCTTCTTTTTAGTGGTAAATTGCAACCGGACGGAACGTTACCGCCAGCACTTGTTCGCTCCATGAATGAATAGTTTCATTATTGCTTCATTTGATTAAAATGTCAGAAAAGATTGTCTTCAGATTACTTTATTTTGTCTGACCAACAGTTAAAAACCCAAAGAGATTTAGTTTACAATGATTTAAAATAGAGAAAATCGTTTTTTTTTAATTACTTTTCTGTCACTTGACTAATCACACAACCTTCTTTTAGCATCTTTTCACCTTTTGTCTCTTTCATCTGCTCCCTGTTAACACTGTTTCCTTCCTTCCTTCCTTCCTTCTTTCCTTCCTTCCTTCTGTCCTCTTACCTGCAGGATTGTTCGTCTCAGCAGTGTCTCCAGTCGGCCAAAACTCACGTCCTCGTTCTGGTCCTGCACGGAGGCAACATCCTGGACACTGGCTCTGGTACAGCTGCAACCAAATCCTGCAACTTCACTATAAAAGTCACACTTGCTAACATCGATTCTAAATTCCAGCTCCATGGGTGACTATGTAATGTGAAATGCGTTGAACTATCACCTGAATCTGCAGTTTTCTTCAGCTCTACGGAGCGTTGAAGCATCTTTCAGCTCGTTGTTTTGGTTTACGTTACTGTTTTCGCTTCAGTCACAGACTTTTATAACATCGTTTCCAGCTGCAGGCAGCTGTTTTCAGAGAAAAAACTCACCTGCATAACGGCAGGTTAGAGACAAGCTGGTGAACACAGTGCAGCATTTAGCAGATAAAGAGACGGACATTTCCCTCAGGAGGTGGTGGAGACTAAAGAAACAGACTTAGATACTTTTAACTCTTCACCTGACTTCACATGTACCTGCAGTTTGTTGAGCATTGCCACTTGTTCTTTGCAGGGGAACAGAACAGCAAGCAGGGAGACCTGAACACGCTGAGTGGAGCCTTTGAGACGGTGATGGGGGTTCATTACCCAGCAGCGATGGGCCGCATCGCCATCCGGATGGTCCCCTGTCCTGCCGTGTGTGTCGACGCGTTCGCGCTAGTTTCCAAGTGAGCCGTTACTCTTTAGTATTACATTATTGCTAAATAACCTGCTGTAGTGCGTGCACAGATGTCAAACACAGATAACAACACTTCCTCCTCCTCTCTGCTCTGCAGTCTCAGCCCCTACAGCTACGACGAGGGCTGCCTGTCCAGCAGTCAGGACCACATCCCGCTGGCTGCTCTGCCTCTTCTGGCTACCGCCGCACCACAGTACCAGGACGCCGTTGCAACGGTCATCTTACGAGCCAATCAGGTGTACAGCGACTTCGTCAAGTCTCTCGAGGGAGCATCTTTTAACGGCCAGGTCAGTGTGTAACCTGGAGGTTCGTATTTCTCCTCATTCATGTACGGATGAAGCGGATTCATGTGTGTTTGTGTGTCTGTGCTTTAACGCAGGTGTGTGTTATTGGGGACTGTGTTGGAGGAATCCTGGGGTTTGATGCTCTGTGCAGCAGCTCGGTGACGGTGTCAGAAAGCCAAAACAGCAGCAGACGGGGCAGCGCCATCAGTGTACAGGTAACAATCTCAGCCCTCTGACAATTCCTCCTGAGGGGGACACACATACAGATATATATATATATATATATATATATATATATATGTACAGTATATCTGTACCAAATGTCATGGCAAAGCGGTCAATAGCTGTTGAGACATTTCCGTCCCCGTCTCTCAGGACACAGACCTTCTCTCGCCGGGTATCATCATAAACAGCGTCTCTCCGTCCTCGCCGTCCCTCGAAGGAAGCCGCCATCTCAGCCGCAGCAACATCGACATCCCCCGCTGCTCGGGGCCCGACGACCCCAAGAGACAACTTCTACGCAAGCGCAGCGACTCGTCCACCTACGAGCTGGACACCATCAAACATCACCAGGCCTTCCTGTCCAGGTAAGACGACGCAAACTCTCCCACAGACTTCAGCTAATTGTGCAGTGTTCATCCGTATTCCTTTTAGTAGACTCTCTGACTGACTCTCTAAACTCTGGCTGTTTGGACAGGACCGCTCACTCTCTGTTGTTCCTGCTCACCTAGCATTAGCATTATCACAGCTCATTCAGAAGCTGCATCCATCCACTTGTCCACTAAAGTACTGTCCAGTGTCTGCGGTTAGCTTCAGAGGAGAAGCTCAAATATCAACGTAGTGATGCCGTGACAAGATAGTCGGTATTATCTGTGATGAATTTATGTTTCTTCTTGACATTTTGTCTTATTCTCAGTGGATTGTAGATGTCAGAAAACGTGACTTAAAGAACTATACCATTACTGACAGAGAGATACTTCATATTAACTGTAGTGAAACAAGTCAAACATCAACAAGTCAATTCAACTAATTTCGTCAAAGTCCTTGTTTTCAAAGGTTACTTTTCCTTTTTTATTTTGTTGTAGTGATGAAAAATAAGTCGTCAATGAATATTTTCCTCCCCAAGCTTCATGAAGGTCACTATCTGTGATTGTTTGAATGTTTGCAGCCTTCACTCCAGCGCGCTCCTCGGGGAGCCCGGCTCGCGGCGCTCCAGCGGCAGCACCATGCTGGAAGGAGGCTCTTTGGGAAAGTTTGACTTCGAGGTGACGGACTTCTTCATGTTCGGCTCTCCTCTGGGGCTGGTGCTCGCGCTGAGGAAGACCGTGGTGCCCTCGTTGGATGGTGAGGAAGGTCTTCTCCTCTTTCTGTGCACCTTTTAGTTTGAGTTCATTTCATTACGACGCTCCTCATGATTAAGAGCATGCTGTAGGTTTAAAAACGCGTCTCTTCCAATATTCTGCTTCCCTTCTGCTAGATGAGCAGGAAGCGGTTATTTGTAGCTTCTTTTCCGGTGTGAGAGACTCGTCTCCAGCAGCAGGTGTCAGGGGTCAGAGGTCATGTTTCTGATCTCAAAGACTGGAATATTTCTGGCTACGAATGTGACTGTAGTCTGTGTCCTGTGGGGGTTTAAAGGAGAGAGGTTACTGACCTGCAGCTGGCGGGTTAACATCTGGACTAATTACATTCAGATAGGATTATAGTGGTGCTTTGTTTCTCTTTTTGTTTCTTAGTTTTCTCACGGTTTTGATTTTTTGAGGTTCATTTTGGACCATGAATAATCACACAATTTGCCAAACAATAAAAAGACAATTATTACAACGAAACGAAACAAAAGTAATCTGAAGCTGCAGCTTATTATGACTAATCTTCTGTCAATACATAGTTAGTTTGGCATCAAAAGTGATCAAATAAAGTTATAATATTATTTGCAGGAGTTGTGATGTAACAGAGGTTTATAGCTGGAACTTATATTTTCTTAATGAGAGTTTGAGGTGCTGGTTGGCAGATTTTCTTTACTTTTGGACCATGCCAGGCTAGCTTTTTCCCCTTGTTTCCTGTATTTATGCTAAGCTAAGCTAACCGGCCTTTGGCTGTTGTTTCATATTTCATGTACAGATGTGAGAGTGATATCGATATTCTTGTATAATTATCGGGAGTAAAGCAAAACAAGTTGAAACTATTCCTTTAAACTCAGAGTCACCAGCAGCTGAACATCTTGTTTGTGCTCACCTGCAGTGGTTTAACTTCTCACCTGGCTTTAGTGAGGTAGAAGTGTACTCCGGGCGTGTCGGTACACCGTGACATCACTGCTGGGTGTGGCTACAGGTGCAACAGACTTGAAACTTTAAACCAGAGATGAATAAAAGTTGGTTAGTTGGCTCTTGATAACTGGTTTCATGTGTCACCCCACAGTTTTCTCTTCTTCTAATCTCCTTGTAAACCTCTTTAACTCTTGCCGTGTTTCTTACTCCTCTCCAGTGTCCGCTCTGCGTCCGGCCTGCCAGCAGGTTTACAACCTGTTTCATCCGGCCGACCCGTCGGCCTCGCGCCTCGAGCCTCTGCTGGACAAGCGGTTCCACCTGCTGCCTCCCTTCAGTGTCCCTCGATACCAGCGCTTCCCTCTGGGCGACGGACACTCGGCTCTCTTGGGTGAGTCCACACACACGAGACATACGTGAGACATTTCACTGCCTTAATAGTCTACATGTAGATGAGTCTTTTGTGCCTCTTTTTTACTCCCTTCATCTGTCTTCCTAGTGGAGACCGTGCAGAGTAACCCGCAGCTGCTGAATGAGTCTGTTGGTGCAATTTCCCACCGCTACCAGGAAAGCACCGTCAACGAGACCTCCATCCCCGTACCCGTCCTCAACTGGCAGCTCCACACAGACAGTGTGTATCTGTTGCTCTTTCATCTCTTTTATCCCTTTTGTGTTTGTTTGTTTTGCTGCAGTCTTTGACGTATTTAAAGGGAAATTTGTGTTTATTACAATTAATTATTCTGAATAAATTATTCTGGTTCTGACCATTATTTTATCCCTTTTGATAACTTACCAAGTTAAAGGAATAGCTAGAGAATTTGGCTCCAGGAAGTCCCTGATTCCATGACACAAACAAGATAAACAATATTAATTAGTGAGTTAAAGTTGCTGGTAGGCCGATTTTCTTGCCCTGTTACGTTGTTACCCTTTTTATGCTAAGCTAAGATAACTAGTTTAGTGCACAAACAATCATGAGAGTGGTATCAATCTTCTCATCTAACTCTCACCAAGAAAACAAAGTAGTGTATTTCCAAAATATCAATCTATTTATTTACCGATGAGATCTTTGAACAAACAAAAGTCTGAACAAATCCTCACGTTAGCCAAACTTATTTAAAAGAGAAAACAAAGGCCAACGGTAAAAATAATCCAATTACTTTGTTTTTAACTTTGTGTCTCATCTGACAATGGACCAAACGTACCTTTGTGCTAACACTACTTCCCTGTGCTATAAGGGATAATTGGTGACATTTCAGATGCACTTACTTTCGGTTTTACTTCCGAATAAACTGCTGACTGACTTACAACCTGACTGGTGTTTCTGTCAGACCTTGTTGTAGCTTCTGCCAAAATACTTTGCTGCCGTCGCGGTTCTGTTAACTGCTCGCATAAAGAAGTCTGACCTCATTACATTAGCAAAGTGGCGGCTCGTCAGCTTGAGACTCAGGAGTGTGTCTTTATGATAAAGGTGCTGATTAATAGGCAGAAATCACGATTACAGTTTTTTGGGCTCAGGACCTTGACAAGAAAGATGTGTGTGTGTGTTTGCAAAGTCATCGTACAGTTTTAATAACTTCCTAAGTTCTGGATCTTGCTTTTGTTTTTATTATAAAGCACTTTGTTTTTGAAAGGTGCATTTATTGAAAAGTTATTTTTTCTTTCTGGAATATTTCTTGTTCATCTCTGCAGTTAATAATAAGACTCTCTTCTCTTGTGTCTCTGCAGCGGATTCTCTCCACTCACACATTTTTGTGGACGGTCAGCTCCCATCGCCCACCTCACCGGGGGTCCCTCACCTCCGCTGCAACCGCAGGGCCAGCGAGGCCAGCCTAGCCAGCCAGGTGTCGGGCATGGCTGACTCTTACACCGCCTCCAACATCGCCACGAGTGAGTTGACCTCTGACCCACGTTTTGGTCCACGAGCTGACAGTTTTACGTGTTGACGTTCTCGTTTCCTCCCTCCAAACGTCCCCTCAGCACACGAGCGTGAAGTGGGCCCCTCTAAAAGGCCCGGCCTGCTGTCCCAGCTGGCTCTTCCCTACAATAGATTTGCCTCTCGGAGCTCGTCCCTGCGCTCACGAAAGACAATCCGTCGGGTGTTCCCCAAACCCAACGGCGTGGAGTCTGAGCGGGGCTCGGACGTTAGCTCTGACATGACCTCTGACCTCACCGACGTCACGTCCGACATCACAGACTTCAGCTCTGCCCCCCCGTCGCCCGGGCTGCTGAAGAACATAGAGAAAGGTACCCTGGGAGCTGTAGTGAGAGGACGTGAGGGAAGGACGCTAAACTCCGTCCTCGTTCCCTGTGCTCTTTCCTTCCTCCTCTGGCGTCTTCCTCCCTCAGATAGTCTTCCTCAGTAGTCCTGTTTCCAAAAACGAGACCCGTAATCTTCTCTCAAGCTCAGGTTCATGAGAACCACTTGTACGTTTTCTTTCGCAAAACCACCAGATATAAACCGTGACGAGGTTCTCACAGAGTCTGAGCTGCGAGTGTGCGTTTCCAAACCTCTTTGCAACTCTTCACTGTGCATTTGTTTTCATAGTTTGGAGTCTAGTGCCTCCGAGTGCAACCCTTTCAATCTTCTAACTTCCTCCAGTTTGTGATAAGAACTGTTCACCTCTGGATGAGCAGAATGTAGATCTGGAGTGGTGGACACCACAAACAAAGATCCGACATACCGGATGCAGAGATTCCTGAACTCTGTCTGTGTTTGTTCCATGTTTCCCGGCTGCAGTTGCTTCTCGGTGGTGGGGCAGTAAGAGGATGGACTACGCCTTGTACTGCCCTGATGCCCTCACAGCGTTTCCCACGGTGGCTCTGCCTCATCTCTTCCACGCGTCCTACTGGGAGTCGACAGACGTCGTCTCCTTCTTACTCAGACAGGTTCTTTACGTTATTATTTAATCTTCAAATTGAAAGTGTGTTTTTTTTCGATGCGGATCCACCAATTTGTTCCAGACTGAAACATCTCAACAGCTATTGGATGGCTTTAGTGACATTAATGTTCTCCAGAGGATGAACCCTGCTGACTCTGGTGATCCTTTTCATGTAGCACCATTATCAGGTCACAATGTTTCCCATCAGCCTCAGCTAAACTATGCTTAGTGCTAATTAGCAAATGTTACATACGCCAAACTAAGAAGATGAACATGGGTGACATTATACCAGCATCTTAGCATTGTCATTGTGAACACGTTAGCATACTGACATTAGCATAAATCCCAAAGCACAGCTGTTCTTCTTCATCTCTGCTTTGCTACATAATTTCTGTATTCTATACGCATTTTATTCTGCCAATTGTTGTAGTTTATAAATGCATTTCTTTGTCAAAGTTCTCCATCCTTTTCTTTATACTGAACATTCAGCTGCAGCTACAATCTAGAGCTTTGTGGAAGGACAAAGCAACAAATCTTATAAGGACATGATGTAACAGCAATTTAAATGCTTATTTTTTATATACAGGTGAAGATGCCAAGAAAGCAGAGAAAGTTCCTACTTTAGCTCCAAAATGAAAGCTAAAGCTTGAACTACTTTGCAGTAGCAGAATGCTGCAGCATCATGTTAGCTTTAGCTGAACTCTTGAGTGCTGAATAGAGCAGAAGCTGTATGAAGATCAGGATGAATCATTTACATCCAGAGCGTGAAACAAAGATAGGCTAAAAATGTTCTGGGCTTTTTAAAGAACAATGACTAATCCTCCCCAGGTGATGAGACATGAGAACTCCAGTATTTTGGAGCTGGACGGTAAAGAAGTGTCTGAATTCACTCCGTCCAAACCTCGAGAGAAGTGGCTCCGCAAGAGGACTCACGTTAAAATCAGGGTAAGATCGCTCTTTGTCTTTAAGTGCATTTCCCACAGAAACGCTTCAATATAGATGTAATCATTTCTTTTTTTACTCATAACGTTTCAGTCAGCTTCAACAACACTTTCCTTACAAATATGTACGAGTCACCACACTTTACCTGTTGCATTATCAGCTGTTATCACTTCATAGAGGGAGAACTGAATTACAGAGTCGACAATGAATCTTTAAACTCAATAAATTCTGTTTTATTTCCATCTTTACTTTAAAGACAAAACCTTTACTGCGTAATTTAAAGAAGTAATGTCTCCAGTGTTTCTTTACGATTTCATATAGCCACTGTTGGACAATATTGACATACTTGTACTTTACTTAACTATTTCCATTTTGTGCTACTTTATACTTCTATTCTGCTTCATCTCAGAGGAAAACATTGTACTTTTTACTTCACTAACTTTATTGACCCTTCGTTAAGTCCCGCCCTAAACGCAGACTGGCCAATCATAGCGTAGCATCGGCCTTTTGTGTCAATTTTGATAATTTTAGAGAATTTCTCATTTGGATTTTGACAGCTAAATAAGAGGTAAGAAGAAAAGAGAACGAGTCAAACTACTGTAGAAATGGAGATGACACCTTTAAACTAATCTCAGTAAATGTTACATAAATAATAAACATAAAGGAGGAGGCTGGTATTCTGATTCCCTGCTTCGTCTTCTTCTGTGTGTCAGAACGTGACGGCTAACCACCGAGTGAACGACGCCGTGTTCACGGAGGACGGAGCTCAGATGGTGATGGGACGTTTCATGTACGGCCCCCTGGACATGGTCACCCTCACCGGAGAGAAGGTGCGTACGACATAAACAACAACAACAACAAAGATGGGTTGTATAATCATTGATGTCAAACAGTGTAGAAAAGATCTTTGTGTTATTTCCTGCAGATCGATATCCACGTCATGACGCAGCCTCCCTCTGGGGAGTGGGTGTTCTTCAACACGGAGCTCACCAACAGCAGCGGTCGGGTCTCTTATCTGATCCCTGAGAGCAAGAAGCTGGGTATCGGGGTCTATCCTGTCAAAATGGTGGTCCGGTATGCAAAGTCTTTTTTATTTCATGTAAAGAAAAAGTACTTCTAAATCTCCTCCTTTCATAATAAGGTCCATCCTTCTGTCTCAGGGGCGACCACACGGTGGCAGACAGCTACCTCTCTATCGTACCGCGAGGAACAGAGTTTGTTGTGTTCAGTATTGACGGGTCTTTTGCTGCCAGTGTGTCTATAATGGGCAGCGATCCAAAGGTTCGGGCTGGAGCTGTGGATGTGGTGAGGTAAGAGTCGTGCACATTTATTCTGCAGCAATATGTAGAAACACACGCTATCGAGGTGCACTTATTCTGCAGTCAACTGTGAAACGCTGAGAGCTGCAGCTCCTCAAACATCGCTGCATGTTGGTTGTTGTTCGCAACAAATATCGAAGCACGTTTTACTTGCATATTACACAGATATTGTACGTATTTGTGTGTATATATAAACATATAATTTAGTGTAATGTGAAACATCTGGCTCAGGTCACAAGGGGACTACACCTGTCAAACAAAAATAAACAAACAAAAGAGCAGAGAAATGTTTAATTACCACATTATAAAGTACTTCAAATCCTTTAAATAATTCATAACATACTTATACAGTGTGATTATGTTTGTTTCTTCATTTTAAATATATTGTTTTCTTTCTTTATTTGTTTCCTTTAGTGCTGCTTTTATGCTCTATATTGTTGCCCACTTTATTCTAGTTTAAAATGTTTGAATATGTGTTTATAATAACGATAAAGCTAAAGCTTGAAAATAAGATGCTACCAGTCTCATTTAAAGCCACCATATGCAGAAATTCATAGTGATGATAGATCCCCAACTCTACAGTTCTCTTCAGCTCTACGCAGCTTTAGAGCGACTTCCAGCTCCTTTCACTGTTCTCCACTCTCATGGTTTTATTGTCAGCCGCAGCAGTTTTTAGTGAAATCGCTCTAAAAAGCCACAGTTCACTACCTGATGAGCCTCAAACACGCAGTAAGAGACGAGCTGGTGAAGATAGTGGAGCATTCAGCAGCTGAGACAGATGTTTCCTTCAGTATTGGACACAAACACTGCTCCGCTCTGCCTGAACTCACGCTGTGCATCATTTATGTTGTTGTTGTTGTTGTTCATTTTTGCAGATACTGGCAGGACTTGGGCTACATGATAGTTTACGTAACGGGTCGTCCTGACATGCAGAAGCAGCGCGTGGTGGCCTGGCTCTCTCAGCATAACTTCCCTCATGGCATCGTCTCCTTCTGCGACGGGCTGGTTCACGACCCGCTCCGGCACAAGGCCAACTTCCTCAAAAGCCTCATTAACGAGGTAAGTCGGGGCCAGTTTGAGGCAAGCGTCTCCGATAAAATCCTTGAAGTCTCTTAACAACCGACCTCCCTCCTTTGATTAGGCCCAGATGAGGATCTTTGCAGCCTACGGCTCCACCAAGGACATCTCCGTGTACTCGTCCATCGGCCTGCCTCCCTCACACATCTACATCGTGGGAAGGCCCACGAAGAAGATGCAGCACCTATGTCAGGTACGGAGTAAATCCTGAGAGCGAAGGTACATATTTAATGCATTACACTTCATCTAACAGTCAGAGAACAGTCAAAGTGTTTAGTTCCACTAAGCATTTTGCACTTATTTTAAGTGGCGTTTAAAGAATTTCAACAGATTAATAAGAGCTGGAAAACATTTTACATTTGAAATGACAAGAATGAACGTTTGGACTGGTTGATGTTTGGACTGCTTGAGAAGTTGAGAGGGGAGATATCTCATGGTGGAACTATGTTATAAGCTTATGTGTTTTTTATGTAAAATCCTGGTCAAAAACGTAGCTATAGCTGTGAACAAAGAACACAATTGTTCTTGAGTAAATGCACTATTCTGTTACATTGCACCACTGTAGGCTAAGAAAAGGTTTTATAAATGATTGTGTGTTTGAGCTCAGTCGCTGCGAGCAGTCCATACAGGTTAGTAAACCGAATCTGACTGGCTTAACGTCTCCTCCAGTTCATCCCGGATGGCTACGCCTCCCACCTGTCCCAGCTGGAGTACAACCAGAGGTCTCGGCCCGCCAAGTCCAACAGCACCCGCATGGTCCTCCGCAAGGGCAGCTTCGGGCTCGGTGCGGCCGGAGGAGAATTCCTCCGCAAGCGCAACCACATCTTCCGCACCATCTCCTCTCAGCAGGCCGGAGGGGCCGGGTCGGTCTCCCCCAGCCAGCCGGGGCGCACCGAGCGGACCCAGAGCCAGTGCGAGGTGGAGCGAGGGGATCGGGTGGTCGGGCCGGCGGCGACCCAGAGGAGCATGAGTATAGCCGCAGGGTGCTGGGGTCGCAGCGGGAGCACCAAGGAGGGCAGCGGAGGGTTACTCGGCCCAAAATAAGGTTCAAAGTGGAGCTGTGGTGTTAAAAGGACCCGGCCAGAGCCACCATGATCTCTGGACCGGACACAGAGAGGAGGGTTGGAAGAAGAGGAAGTGAACGGAGGGTTTGTATTGTAGAGATTAAAGGCAGGAGGTCGGGGTTATAGCATGAACCCTCTTTGATGGGATGGAGAGGGATCTCTTCCAGGAGGAGTGGACTAATCAGGCCAAGTGGGATCCAGCGAACAAGAGACAATTCTGTAGCATGACTCTTTTAAAGTAATACTTTTATAGGATACATCATTAACTAATTAAAGAAAATGACAAGGAAGGATTAAATGAAATATTGTAAGCCTTAAACTAATCTTGTGTAACGAGACCCTCCCCCCCTCCCCCCTCCTCTCCGAACACACACGTAAACACACTGTCCAAGCACTCACTCTCTCATGAGCTCAGGACAAACTGCAGAGCCAGACATCGTCTTTGTGGCCGGGTTAACCGGCCGATGACTTTCACTTCTGTTTCAGTGCCACCGTCAGCCGAGCGACAACAAGTTTCTCAGACAGCAACTGTACCCAGAGATGAGACACCGAGCGCTGAATACAGAGTCACTTCATCCGAATTACACAAAAAGACATATTTTCTCACTTACCTCTTGTGGTCACTTTGCTCCAGATTGAAATATTTCTTCAACTTTTGGTTGGATTGTCATGAATTTGTGTAGAAACAGTCATCGTCCTCAGATGACGACATCCAGTGACTTTCTTTGACCCCCTGGCTTTCTCTTGTAGAGCCACCATCAGATCAACATCTTTGGTTTGTATGTGAAATATCTCCACAACCAGTGGATGGATTGCCATTAAATTTGGTACCGATATTCATCGACCTCCCTTAAATATTCTCAACATCTCCCGGATAGATTAGCACAAATCTTTGTATAGACATTCATGATTCCCAGGTGATGAACCGTACTGACTTTGGTGATCCCCAGACTGTTCCTCTAGCGCCACCATGAGGTTGACGATTGTGGTTTGGGGTAAAATGTCTCAACAACTATTGGTACATAATTTGTCCAATACCTTCTGCTAAACTAATGACATAACCATCAGCCTCAACTGTTAATTAACAAATGTTAGCAAGCTAAACCTAGATGATGAACAAGGTAAACATTATACCTGCTAAACATAAGCATGTTGACATTGTCACTGAATACATGTTAGCATGCTAATGTTAGCTCCAGTACAGCCCCATGAAGACTAAGCCTCCGTTGCATTGAGGCTGAGACAGAAATCTTAAGTGAGAAAATGTGTCTTTTTTTTGTCGTTTGGGTTAACTGATCCTTTTAAACATCTGAGAGATGGATTAGACATCATGGGATATATATTGTATCAGAGGTGACAGTACTTCTTGTCTTAGTCACAGAACGACTTTGTTCCTCACTGATATGCTACATGTATTTAAATACACAAGGCTAGTTTTCATTCCACCGTTTGTGTGAGACTCTGTAGTATTGTCCCTTTCAGTGTGGCTCTCTGGGGCCATCCAAGGCCTTAATATCCAACAACACACGTGTTCCACAGACGATACAGACAGCAGACCAACAGGGCATGCAGCATTAAAGCAACAACCGAGACTCTGTACAGTCCACAGCAACAATCCCTTTATATATTCATCCGCTTGCAATACCTCCGATCCACCTGTTGGTGGTGTTCTGTTCCCCACATGTGCTGCTGCTGCTGGGACGCACTTTGTGTGGCGTTCCCTGGCTTTTTGCTCCTTTGGACCGGATGGAGGATAAACGTGGTGTTTCTGCTGAGTAGCCGGTTTCCTGTCGGGCTAAACTCTGGGAGGGATGGAGGAAGTATTTCCACAAAGCTTTCACTCACAGAGACCTGTACATTTTTCAGTATTTTTACCAAACGGACTGAAGAATGGGCCGGAAGTGATTCAGTGTTAAATGTTGAAAAGACTGGATGGATCCTTTCACTGGTGGATGTGGAGAAAATCACTGGTTTCCCCTCACGAGAGCAAACATCACGTTGCTGCTTCTGTCTACTGAACTGTATATTTTCGTATAGAAGAAGAAGAAGAAGCCACCTCACATCTCCAATCCAAAAAACACAAACGTTGTGCACAGAATAGTTTAGCAGTGCTGATGCCACCCTCGCTCTTTAAAGGACGGGTTCACTCTTGTTCAAAGTCTGTCTAAAAACAAAAGTCAAGAGTCCGAGTGCTGTCATCGTCCCTCCTGTGAATACTGGTGATTGGGGACGAAGCTGTTAGTCAAATAAGTGTATGTCTACAGACTTATTAGAATGAAATCAGACCTAAACAACATATTGGACAAATTCCAGTCAGGTTTCAGGATGTATCGGAGTACTGAGTCGGCTCTATTAAGGGTAATGAAAGACTCTTTGGTCTTTAGACTCCAGCAGTCATGCCATTTTAATTTTTGATAATCTCTGACCCTAACATGTTGTAGGGGTTCATGTAAGGCCTTATAATGGTTGTAAACCGCGTCTACAACATAAATTAGGATCACTTATGATGGATAATGTGCTGCTGCTGTCTCCTCTGGTGTCCCCCAAGGCTCCATCCTTGGCCCCATTTTATTTTCATTATACAGTATATGCTTCCACTGGTCTGTTTAGTAACCTCAGCATCCCTTATTATTGTTACACTAGCTGTACTACCTCCTTGAAACCCAGCGTAGAAACTTAATGTCTCTTTTGTCAGCTGAAGATAGACAGTAAAGGTACAGTCTCTTTTAAGCCAAATGGTTCCTGAGAGTTTAGACTTGCAATGAGTTCATCTCGTGGCTTAGTCCATTCTCTTGGGCCTCTGTCTTCCTCTAGCTTTTTCTACATTAGGTTGATGGCAAAAATAAAACCCTTTACCTTCTCTTGGAGAGGATTTCATGCTAAAACGACTTACTTTAGAAGATGTTCACTTGGTTTTTCTTACTGTTTTAACCTCACATTGGCTTCAAATATACATTTTGGCTTTTGTCCTCCGTCACTTTCACTGGAAGCACAATAAGAAGAGGTCCTTGAATGGTCAGTTTGTCAAATATGTAATTCACACAGTAGTATACAAAAACAGGTTTTAGCATGTGGTTATTTAAAATAGACTATTTATTTATTGAATTACCAGAAAACATGCTAAGTTATGATATTTATCGTAGTCAGGACAGAATATTTTGACCCATTCCTTTCCAGTATGAACAGGAGAAAAGATTGCAGCAAGCAGAAACTGTTTTTACATAATCTCACGTGCATCTATTGTTTTGAGACGGACTTGAAAACGTGTGAACCTCTCCTTTAAACCCATGAAAGCTTTTGGATGTGCGGAGCGGTTGCACCTCACTGCCTGTTACTATGTTGTTGTTTTTATGCCCAGCTTCCACACCACACCAGAGGGTCTGTCTCCACTCTGTGTGGGATCGGCGACGTCTTCAACCCACCAACAAAAAGCCAAAATCATTCCCTAAATACTGTAGTTAATCAACTGTGTAACCTCATTGTTTTTTGCACTAGTTTACGATGGAAATATACTGTAGTTACCATCTCATGTCGCTACATCTGGACACCTCTGTAGTGCATGACACTGTTTATTGATTTCAGGGTTTGCTGTTTGTGCAGGTACGCACACGTCTGTACATTTTTGTCAGGATATGAAAATAATTGAAGGTAAATGTGCCAAACAGTCAACACTTCTAGAGGAGAATATTTAGACCCGGGGCTTTTCATAGCCTCCGTCCTCCTGTTGTTATTCTTTGTCTTACTTCTATTTGGAAGATAATCAAGATGTAAACAGGAAGTAAAAATGTTGCTATGGATTAAGTGATTTACGCTGTAGGCTACGACTTGAGCCCCATTTTTTTATGTTTACATTTTGGCAATTAAAAGTGTGCCGACTAAGCTGTTAGCACTTCCTGTCTGTGTTGTACCCACGAAATGTACAGACAACCGTCACCGGATCACTTCGATACTGAAGAAAACTCAAAAACGTGATGTTTCTCTGGCAAGTTCTGCAGTTATAAGAAGTGTCTTCTTTTTTTTCTGTGATTTCTAAGCAGATTTGTGGATGTTTTTCATCAGAGACAATGATTCCCTTTAGACGTGCAAGTCACATTGAATCTAAAATGTGTATAATGTCTGGGTGGTAAGATTTGACTGAGTTATGACTCATTATGGTGGTAATTGGAAACTTAATATTTTAAAGTAATTTAAAACCCCTGATTTAGTCTGTACACAACCATTTATGTTAGTAAGAAGGGGCGAAGTGTTGTGAGCGTTACTTACTTTAACTGAATATTGATGATTTTTGGTTTTATTCAAATGTTATCCATGTCTGAGAAAGAAAAGTGTCTTTAACAGAAAGATGATTTTAGAGCAGAGGTCGAGCATGTTGCTGTAGTCGTTGACAATAAGCTATTTTATGGAACTTAAGTTTCTGTTGTGCAGCGGGTTGCCAGGTTTTTTGGCTACAAACACACATTGTTTCCCCCCTTTTCAGCCGTTTGGCTGCTGAGTTGAATGTCTGTCCGTTTGGATTGTGAGGCTCTTCAGGAGCCGTTGGATGTGTCAGTGTACATACTGTACAGATGTATATGTAGGACTTATATGGTTGAGAATTATTTATTTACCTAAAGATCATGATGTTACTCTGGAAATTTCAGGTGAAATATATTTGAAAAAAGAAAATATGTAGCATTTTATTTGTCACTTTGGTGGTCATTAAGGCTACGGACCAACACAGGAAGGTTTCTTTTTTTTTTTACCAGTGCAATATTATTGTTCCAGTCACAGCCAGGCAAAACTACTATCACAGCAGGGGCACAATCCACAATACAAAGCTACACACACACACACACCTGCAGTCGTGTTTCACACCTGGTGACAACTATTTGTATCTGAGCTACGCTGCTGTCTCTCTTTACAACAGTCAACCGCTGAGCATTTTATAGGACTCGCCGTAGCTGTTTTTCGAGTGTTTTACAGAACCTTTGAAGTATAACTGGAGGCTGGTTGTTCTCAGTCAGCCGTGGGTGCATGAAAAAGTAAAAAACCGAAGCGTCTCTACTTAACAAGCTGTTGCATGTCATCCAGGCCGACTGGAACTGCGTAACCTTCATGCTTAACAGTAATAAACCAGTTATGTTGTCCGCTATGTCGTCACTGTTTAAAGAAATATATATCTAAAGATTCTGCTGATTATATTTGAGAATATTACGATTATTGCCACATTTAAAGAGGTTTATCTAGCATAGTTTTAAAATACACAGTCCAGTTAGTTTAGTTTTAGTTACTACTGAAGTTTTTTTGTCTTACCACTTTCTAGTAGCACCTTCTTATAAAGAAGTAATATGTTTGAACTGATCGCTTTATTAATGGTTAAAGGAAAATCGACACCACTCTCATATCCGTCTGTTCAATATGGCCTGTTAGCTTAGCTTAGCTTAGCACAAAGACTGGGAGCAGGGGGAAACAGCTAGCCTGGGTGTCTAGTAAAGTCCCGGATAAGATATAGTTTTGCAGATAAATTCAGTTTTTTATACTGATTAGAGAAATGAGATTCATTAATGAGCTTCAGAGGGGCTGGTATGAGGATTTTGATGCTCTTGAACAGAGACATGCTAGCTGTTTCCCCGTTTCCATGCTTTTAGCTAAGCTAAGCTCAATTATTTAGTATTGCTTCATAGTTCAGTTAAGAGCCAAAAATGAAATGAAAAATCCTATTTATTTACATTTTACTTACAACTGCAGACTTGATGATTAAAACGCTTTATTGACCACATATTAACATTAATAAATGCAGACGTTATGGATTATCATTTCATTAGATATGAGAAACCACATTGGTATTTATGAATTGATTACCAACATTTTAAACACAAAAGGGATTTTTATTAAACTGATCTAAAATGATTTAAACACCATTAATAAAGCCATTACTCACAACCTATGAATCTCGTATAACGGGTGCCTTATTATTAAGTTGTATAAAGATCTATATGATTTATAATTATTTATAAATCCACACAGGATGTCATATTTTAAATACACAGCTGTCTGTGACATACATATAGAATATTAAAGTGTCAAAATATATGGTGGCAATAATTCAGATATATTTTGGAAATATGCAGTTTTAGATTTCAGTTTGACATGCTCAAAAGTATTTCTATTTTAACCCTTTTATTTAGCATTTATAAGCATCACAAACACTTAATAACTGTTTATTAAAACATAATTTATAATCTAGTTGTAAGCAATTATAAGGAAACTATATTAATTTAATACAACATGTACTCTACCGACAGTATAAAGCATCCATCATTGGATAATAATCAATACTTGATAGAATAACATAACATAGTTATAATCGTATATGTCTCCATGGGTTTTAAAATACATTAATAAACTTGCCTGTAACTGATGAGTACATGTACATAAACAGTTATTAAATGCTTTACCATAGGATTTATTCACGTATGATTACAACTTGTATGTTCAGTTTTTTTGTTTCTAAGCATTTCTACATGTTATACATGCTTCATAGGATGGGCTATAGTCATATATGTGTAACTGTTTACAACTTCCAAAACACCAAGTGTTATGAACCATTAATTAAGTTACAATATTCTCCTTCTAAATGCTAAACAGAGGGCTTTAAAATACAGTGTTTTTATTATTTTGTTAGCACCGGTATACAGATGGCTGTCAATTATTTTTACATGATTCGGAAAATGTTTAGCTTTAATTTGTGACATTGACAACCACTGATAAAAGCACCTTGTGTATTTGATTAACACCACCATGATTTCAGACAGAGGATAAGTTTGTCATGTGTCCTGTGTCATATGTTTCCGGGCAGATTGGGCCGACCTCTGACCTCTGCCCGGCTCTCCCTACCATTGTCTGTTCTGTGGAATAAATACAATTGGACGGTAACTCAACGTGTGCGCGTGTGATTTTACTTTGGTTTTCACTTAAATATATCAAAGAATACTGGGATGGTTCGTTGTGATATTTTGAGAGTCCTCCAGTGCCACCAGCTGGTCGATATTTGTGGTTTAGAGTGAAATATCTTTATTTCCAACTTCCGGTTCAAGCGATGATCGCTTCCGGTTTCAACTTCCGGTTCAAGCAAAAATCGCTTCCGGTTGAAACCGTTCATCTTTCTGATTCAACATCTGGTTTAAATTAATGTTCATTGTAGACTGAACAACAAAAGGACCACAAACAACTTTCTTCATTTATTAGAAAGATTTGTATTTTCATAATCTGATGTTTCCCTCAATAACTTTTATTATGAATACAATTAAAGTCAGAGGGAGCTGGAGAGACTAAACCCTTTATATATCTATATATAGATATCTATATATCTATATATATCCAAGCTGAATCTATTTGAGGACGCTGATTGCTTCATAAACTGCTTCATAGACCCGCCTCTTTTGGGCAGTTTCTCCAGCACCCCAGAGCAGCTGAGACGTGCACATGGAGAGGACATGCAGGAAAAGCATATATTTACCGCAGATATCATATTTTACACATATTACAGGGTGATTCCATATTTCAAAAACACAAATATTGACAATTTGTATAGTTTATTATTATTGTTATTTATTTTATTTGTTGTGGCTCAAGGTGGGGCAGCGCCCTAGCGCCCTCTATTGACCAGCCGCCACTGTATTCTAATATACTTAGTCGACGAACACTCATAGCATTTTTATCAACTAATAGATTATAAAACTGAGTTTCTCCACAAAGACTCATGCAAAAGCACCACTTAAAATATTGTGGTTACCAGAGATGTGCTCATAAGTTTCTTGGAAATAAGTATTCAATAAGGCCAATAAAAACTAAACCAAGTGACCCCACTTCAGACTAAACCAGCTTGGTGAGTCTCCGGCGGAAACACCTTTACGGAGTGGAAGACGAATAATTAGGTTCTAAACGGGTAAATTACCCGGCATGCTCTCTGTCTGACGGACTGAACCTCTTCTTCTGGTGAGTTTTCTCTTAACCGCTACTTGAGCAGAGGCGGGAAAACCCTCTAGCCCTAAAGATAACAAATCCGCCCTGTTTTAAAAACCCAGACGGCCGTTTAATGGCTGCGCAGGTGATCGTAGTGTTAAGTGATGTGTAAATAAGATGATATTTATTTGATTAAGTATTAAGTATTAAGTATTGTAATGTACTAGAGGGACTGGTTGTAGCCACAGCTAGCTTAGATGCTACAGGTTGATCATGGGAAAGAGGGAGGAGCCTTACAGACCGGATGTTTGACCATATTGACCGTTGGCACAAGTACAACTAGGACTACCAATTTGTATTCATATAAATTTCCCTTTTATACACAGTATGTGGACATATTTTTTTAATCACAATATATATATATATATCTTTTTAATTATATTAAAATACATTATTTGAGCCAATCTTTGCTTTGAACGACTGTGGCTAAGTGGCTAGCAGGCCGTCGTAGTTGCATGTCGATGTGTCCTTGAGCAAGACACTTAACCCCAAAATTGCTCCCGTAGTTGTGCCTATGGTGTAGAAATGTGATAGAATCTGAATTGTAAGTCGCTTTGGATAAAAGCGTCTGCTAAATGACTGTAATGTAATGAAAGTGTTCCTCCTTTGGAATGATGCTCCAGAGCACCACAGGTGTATTCATCCGCAGCTGAAAATAGTCCCCAACAAATGCCTTATTCCCTCTAAACATCACTATACTTTTGAGACTTTACGTCAAACATATTTAGGCTGAGAGCCACAGACTGGGTAGAAAAGTTAGAAATAATGAATTGACTGACTGGCTTTGGTCTTTTAACTGGATTTGTTGGCAACAACTAAATTGTAGAACACAGACATCATCCTTTAACTCTTTAAGAAGTCCAACAACTTTCACACAAACCATTGAAACAGAACATTAATAAAACAAGTACAGCAACAAGTAGACTTTCTTTATTTTGGCAACTGAAAAATTACTGTTTCAGTAATTGTTTTATGGGACACTCTGGAATCTTTGATTATAGTGCCCCCATTAGGTCAATTAATGTGATGCAGGGTTAGCTTAGTCTTTTTAGCTTTCTCTCAATCGAACATATATTACATACAGTATCAACACAAACACACAGTGGTTCATTTTACACACAAACAACGTGCCCCGTTCACCCCTGAGCTGAAACAAGGGGAGCGAACGGGAATAAAATCCTCCAAATATTGCACAAAATGGCAAAAGTTGTTTTATAAAATTGGCCAAAGTGAGGATAAGCTATGATTTGACTCTATAAAAATGTATTCAAAACATAATTATTCACTTTTTTTTCTTTTTATAATGAAGCACTTGTGACTTATCACACATAAAAAAAACCTTGTAAACACTTCACGGGAGGATGGCAGAGCAGAGACGGTCTGCTCTCTGGTGGTACAGATGGACAGATGCATGATGGGAAGCGACGGCAGCCTGTACAGCAAAGAGGTGGAGGAGAGACCAAACGCACAGAAGACAGTAAAGTCGTAAAATCACAGCTGAGCCAAATCCGCTCTCGACCTCCTTCATCTTCCTCGAGTCAATATTACAGTGAAATATATAATTTATGTGCGTCTATAGTGCGCGAGGCCTCTTCGGGGTAATCTGTTTGCTAGCTTGCTCCTCTTCCTGGAGTGTAGAACGGAAAGACTTGACTTTATCTGAAAGAAGAGAGAATGATATCACAGCACAGGTTAGCAGTGGTGGAATGTAACTAAGTACATTTACTCAAGTACTGCACTTAAAGTTACTACAAGGAACCTTCATTTAGTGGTGATTCTGTTGCTCCCTGTGGACTAAAGTGGTAGTGTCTCTGAGCACCAGTCTCTTTAGAAAACCTCATTTTACTGCAGCAGGGTCTGACAGTCTGCCCCTCTCAGTCCTGGTTCTGGTTCTCCTGTGCCTCCCTTCCTTCCAGCGGGTCCAGCAATACGTCCTGGGTCTCCAGCAGCGTGGTGTCGGTGTTGACTCCCAGAGAGGAGAAGCTCTGCTCCTGGAGGAGGAGGTGGAGACGCTGCTGCTGCCGGGAGCTGAGCTCTCCTCCTCCCTCCGGAGCTCCGGATCTGGGTCTGTCCACGGTGGAGCGGTCTCTGCTGGAGGATCTGGGTCTGTCCACGGTGGAGCGGTCTCTGCTGGAGGATCTGGGTCTGTCCACGGTGGACCGGTCTCTGCTGGAGTCTGAGCTGAAGGAGGTTCTGGTGAACCTGCATGAGTTCATCTGGTTTCAACAGAATCCGACCCGGTGGCCCTGATGACGAGCATTAAGAATAACTCTATAGAAACAGACCATCTTCTCTCTGATGGTGTCTTTACTGATGGAGGTCTGATAGAGGATCAGGAGTAAACTGAGACTGGTTCAGGACCAGTTAAAAGTTCCTCACAGTAACTTTAAGGGTCTGAAAGAAGCTTCAACATTTAACGACCGGACGAATGATCTTTACCTCTCAGCTCAGTGAGGATGTCGATCTTCTGGTCCAGGATTTGTTCTAGTTGAGTTGCAAACGACTCGACATCGTAGTCCACCTCCTCCGTCATCTCCAACAGCACCTTCTCGTCCTCCAGCCAGCGGATCGACTCCTGTAAGGACAGTTTAGACACTTCCAGTGTTGCTTGAACTTTATAATGTAAGACTGATGAAGAGGATGAGAATCTGCCGGAATTTTAAACTAAAATGGACATTAGATGTGAGCTGTACCTGGAAAACGGCCCTGTGGTCCTCCAGAACCTGCTCCTCCATCTCCACCAGCTGAGAGACGGCTTCATGGAAGGTGAAGAGCTGCGGGGAAACCTCCTCCTCCTGCAGAGAAACACAGCCATGTTTGGTTTAACATCAGAGACACTGTGACAAGACGGTCTGCACTTCAGATACCCGAAAGAATGAACTGAACACTGCTGTTCGCACATTAAAGGAACGGTTCAGCAGTCAGAGTACCATCAAAAGTTAAACTCTCTTTAGCATCATATTCCACCAGTGACTCCTACAGGATGAGACTGTGGTGGGTGGAGATCCACGGTCATGATTTTGTAAAGTTAAATGTTAAATGAATTGTCTGGAGTATTGTTTAAAAGAATGTGAATCATTTTAATTGCTTTGTTACATGAGAGAGAGAGTCTGAGTTAGTCTTACGTTCTGTTCACAGAGCAGCTTCAGGTCGTCTCTCTGCGGAGAACTCCCGACTCCCCACTGAGCCTCCAGCACCTCCAGCTGGTTGACGTGTCCTCCCTGACGGATGTCCATCTCCGCTTCGGGGTCCACCGTGAGTTCCTTCACCCTTAAAATAACAACAGGACCGTTGCAACTACAGCTGAGGTGTCTCGTCTAGCAGAATGGTCGGGAGCTGCGTGCAGTGTGCAGACGTGTTGAGGGTGAAAATGCTTAATTCATGCCGAGAGGAACAAACGATACAGACTGACTGCATGCAGGGTGAGCAGCAATAAAGCCTGGAACAATAAAAGCAGTTCAACATCAACAAATACTGAACGGTGGAGAAAACTGTTGATGTAAAATAAACAAAAAACAGGCATCCCTTCTACTAACTGAGGTGATGTGCATCCTAAAAATCTACTGAATATATTGTGTTGGCCATCATCAGACACAGACATCTTTCAAGACTTAAAACACTAATAGTTATCTTTAAAAGGTACTGGATGCAGCATTTTCCTAAAACAATATAAAACACATGAACTTATGCAACGATAACTCCTCTCAATCATCACTTACGACCCACTAGAAGTGTGTGACGTGTCTGTATGAATATTACAATTTATTAAATAGTCCCAGACATCCAAGTGAAGAAACGAGAATAAAAAGTGATGGAAGGGGACTTTAAATGCAGCCCTGCAGTTAAAGGCTAACTTTGGTATTTTTCAACCATATTTTAAGTGACTGATGGGAACAACAACTGTTTTTATTTAATTGCTCCAGTATTTAGGGAGAACGCTGCAAACTAATGTAACGGCACATCCAGTAAAAGTGCTCGTTGCTGCCACTGACGGGCTCAGATTGTTATTATAAGTGTCTGAAAGAAAACTTATTTCTGCACGTTTGACTTGAACCGGTCTGTTTGTTATTGTGTCCGAGACTCAAAGAGAGACGTCCCGGTGTGAACGGATCCCAACGTGTCCGTCTCAAAATGGAGGAAATGGTGCATTTGTTGGGGACTATTTTCAGTGGCGGATGAATCCACATTTGCTCCTCTAGTGAAGACTGTTTATGTGGGATTGAGTCAGAATGAAGGAACATTGTGTTTTTAATGGAGCTCTGTAACACTTGTTAGTGGGTGCATTCATTGGTAGTTTTGGTCTTTTAATTGGATTTATTGACAATAAGACAATATGGAATACTAAGCTGTGACTGGAATATATTTCTATAGCTCTAAGTGACTTTGGGTAACTTCTGAGTGGACAGGGAGCAACAAAAAGTGGTAATTAATGGTTAATGTCATACGGCAGTATGGTGGTAAGTTGTTTGTGGAGAGAAGTGATGAGACATGTCGTATAAATCGATCTTACTCGTAAGAAGGGGAGAGCTCAGAGCGACTCCCTCCTCCTCCGCTCTGGGAGAAGGGAATGTCTGAGGGACTAATCCCAAACTCCTTCACTCTAGGAACCGAGACGAGGAGACGAGAGAGGATCGTGTCATGATGTTCAGACATTAATGTAATTTAAATCTTTTTAAAAGGAGAATCTGTTGTACCTGTTGGCATATCTCAGCGTGTTCAAAGTGTTCTCACATGACGCCATTCCAGGAGAGATGGTTGCAATCTGTGCAGGGAGACATTGAGAGAAATATTTATCACATTTTCTATAATAATTCATGAATCTACTGGAGCTTGTAATAATATGCACACGGCTCTGCTTTGGTCTCACCATGCACGTTCTGGAGTTCTCTCCGATGAAGGAGTCTCGCAGCACTTGAGTTAACTTGCTGGCTCTAAACGGAGTGTGAGGTTTGTTTCTGCCCAACGCCCGGATACACTCCTACAGGCAGACAGGAACATCATGAGTGGTTGTGTAGAGGAACAATGTCTAAAGGTATAGCACATTATTATTGGAACAATTAGTCGACTAACTGCGTAAAATATTTATCAAGAAAACGTGAAAATAATGTCTCGTTTCAGCTGTTTTATATCATCTTAAATTAATATTTTTAGGTTTTGGACGGTTGTTTGGACAAAACAAGCATCTTGTGCTTTGTGGATGTGTATTTTTCACCTTTTCTTGACGTTTTATACAATTGACTGAGATTATTTGAACTTAAATCATATATTTCTTAATCATATTCAGATACAGAATCTGAAGGAATCAGTCAAATCTGCCAAGAATTACTATCAAAAAGATGCTGTCGACTGTTGACAATAGTCATTGATCTCACACTAAAATATACGTGAAACAACACAGACAGGGAGCCAAAGTAAATAAAATATACTCAACAGTTACACTACAAACATTTCTAGTATTTACTTTTGTTAATCATTTATTTATTATTGACAATAGGCCAGTATTTGAGTCCCTTAACTGAGAAAAGTAAGAATTATGGCCAATGAGCAACTGTTGCTTTGTTTTCTCTGTTGTACTGAAAACAGACTGACCCGTGACCCAAAGAAACGAGGAACAGTTCACACAACTTATATTCATTTCCTGGATGAAAATCCACTTTTTCAGATATTTATTAAATTATGTATTTAATCTGATGTCACGCCCCGACTGTGGCCGGTCAGACGTTAAACCTACGATGTATAAAAACCTCACTCTCCAGTGTGTTTAGAGACTGAACAGCCTTTCACATCCCAGCTGACTGCTCTGTTCCAGTAAAGCCACTAATGCACCGGATGTCTTTCACTACTGAGGAGACCTTTAGTGCCAGCAGGCTCTTGTTGATCTCGGCTCCTTCGAGGCGAGTCTGGCGGTCGGCGCTGGACGTGTCGGCTCCTCTCTCGTTGCCCGCCAGGTCAATCAGGGAGAACTTTCCGTGCATCTTCCCCCGCCGGCGGAGGATGATCTGGAAGACGGCGTGACTCCGAGAAGAGTGAGCGTTCGCCGAGGTCTGACCGGAGGTCCTGAAGGAGACGAAGAGACACAAAGCTTATCATCGAGGACCGGGAACCAACTTCTGCTCCTGGTGTCTTGTTTTATTTAAACGACGGCGTCCGGACCTGCAGCTGTTTCCCACTTCGATGAGTTTGAGGACGTCGTCTGTGCACTTCACCTCCTTCTCCTGCAGCCCCACCACCTGCACCTGCTGCTTCCCGTCCTCCAGCACCCGTAACTTGGTTTTGCGGTTTAGCAGATCGAACACCTTTTTATATAAGATAACAACAGAAGATTAGCCTTTGTTGATCCCCAGAGGAGAAGATAAGCACGGAAGAAAACTAAAACAAAAATAGAAATAAAAAGAGGAAGTATACAAGAACAATTTAAGACAAAATGACTATATATTTAACGTGCGTCCTGTAAAGCGGCAACCTCCGGGTCTGAAAAGTGTCTTAAAGCTGCATTCTCTCTAGTGTCCACCAGGGG
>NW_022280117.1:936341-945565 GCF_004355925.1 Anarrhichthys ocellatus
GATTGACAGGTCTCTACCAGAGACGTATACGTCGTCTCTACGTCACTGCTCCTCAGTCCAAATATGGACACTTCCTGCTTACTGGTTGCAAAAAAACAAGATGGCGACGGCCACAATGCCGAACTCAAGGCTTCAAAACCTCTTCATAAATACCGGCTCACGACCTTTGCACTAAAAGGTTCAGAAGCAACACAAACTCAGTCTTCCTTATGAAATAAAGTCAACACTAATCACGTTTAAAAGACACTTGCCTTCCCGCTGTAAATCTCAAAAAATGTGGCAAAGATTTGAAGATCCAACTTCTTGTAATTTGGCTTCTTTATCATGAGAAAAACATCTCTGGCTGCACAAGGAAAGAAATAAAAAAAGGAGACTTAAATTCAGTCAGATGCAGTAAGCAGCAGTGACGACAGAGAGGAACTTAACGGGAGAAACCAACCAGAGAGTGCATAGATCCCTTTAGAGCAGTCCTGGTTCTTCCCTGAAAAGTCGCCTCCCATCGTCTGAAAGGAGAAATGAGTTAGTTAGAAGAGGAGAAAACCATTAAAACCACTAAACTCCTCTTAAGTTGAAGGCACTCACGTGAGTTTTTCCACTTCCTGTTTGTCCGTAAGCAAAGCAGGTCGCCATCCCTCGCTCAAAAATGGTCTCAACCAGCGGCTGAGCAGTGAACCTGAGAGAGGAAGAGCAAATAAGTAATTTTCTCTTTTATCAAAACAGTAACAAAAGACTTTGGTGACGTTGTGAAGGAGCGTGGGATCATGGGAGTTGTAGTCTTCATTGCAGGACGTCCCGCAGGAGCTGCGAGCCGAGCTGCTAACTATTGCTCAGCTTGTTTCTCTGATAACTTAGGAATCCAGAAATCCTTCATCCGGTTCAAAAACACCAAGATCTATGAAGTGCATCGTAAAAATATGGCTTGGACTAGATCAAAAAATGAATTTATGACTTGACAACCACAACGCTGACGCTGCACAAAGAGGTTATTCTGGCAGGCGACTGAATGAATCACAGTTATCTGGTTTCAAATGACTCCGATTTGAATTAGTTGTAAACGTTTGTTATGTTGTAAGCACACAACTCAACAACGTACATACCTATGTCCTGTTGTTTTGAGACATTTTAATGCTGAAAAGCTATTTTATTACATGTTGTTCCATAATAAAGCACGCGTTACCTGTAGACCATCTCGTTGGTGGAATTCTCGTCGAAGGCGTAGTCGAATCTAAAGGTTTGGTTCTCCAGGTAGCGGGTCAGGTCCACCTTCTGCTTGGGCTCATGGACCATCACCACGTCCTTACTGGGAACCGTGATCACGTCCAGATCCTTCATCGTCAGCTCTAAAGACAGATTTAATTTCCTCATTTACAGAAACAATTTATTACAAAGAGAACTGCAGTTTGTTCAGACAGAACGTGAGGCACATGTAGCTTTACTCTGTTTGTATAAAGCCACTCTTACCTTTTTTATTAAGGGGACGTGCACGTACACACACACATATCCTGTGCTCATCGATCTGAAACATCAAAAGGTAAACATTGTACATTCAGACATTACAGATAAATTCACAAATATTCTGTATCGGCTCGTTTCAGCTCTTCACTGAAGCTCAAAACACTTGTTTTCTTTTAGCTGCATCACAAGTGACGTGCGCTGGACTCACCAGATCCAGATCAGTACTGGTTAACGGCCGGTAGTCCAGGCTGGCTCTGAAGTCTCTGATCATACACATGATCTCATAGTTTGGCAATTGCACGTCCACCTCCTGAAATGGAACAAAAAAAAACAAAAGTGTCAAATGAAACGTACTCCCAAAAAAGACAGTAAACGTCGTGTGTGTGTATTTATTGTGAAGCAAATGAAAAGTACCTTCTTTAATTGGATATATAAACTTTAAACATCCAGGTCACAAACACTGAGAATGGACTTTATACTGTCTCATGTTTGTTGATCTAAACCAAATATAGTTCCCAAACTCGGATGCTGTGTGTTTGCACTCTACTGTGTGTGTGTGTACTGCATGTGTACTGTATGTATACTGTGTGTGTGTGTGTGTGTGTGCTCCTCACTTGTGCCCTCTTCTCTCTGAGCTCTTGTTGCTGAAGTCGTCTCTTCTCTCGTTTCTCCTGCAGTTTCTCAACTTCCTTCACACAGTTGGATTTTTTCCGTGCTGGAACAGAAAGAGGAGCAAAATAATCACAACTAACAAACTAAATGATCTAAAGGCAGCACAAAAATAATCCCCCTCATCATCACTTACGACCACTAAAAGTGTGTGGCGGTTTCTGTGCCACCACCTCAATAAAAACGTAGCAACGAGGCTCCAGATCATAAGCAAACATCCAACAGGAAGCTACAAAGACAGCGAACACAGCGCCGAAGAAATGCAAATACAGTGACGTGAAACTCTGATACTTGTAGTACATTCTGATGATACTTGCATACTTTTACTTGAAGTTTGAATGCAGGACTTTTACATGTAATGAATCAGTAGATGTGTTTTATTTCCACAGTAGCGTACATTTATGCTAATAAGCTCAAACAGGCGCTGTGGTCTGAGTCAAAGTCCAGCAGCCGAACCAGTGAGCGACTGTGAAAGAGCCTTTGACGCCCTCGCAGCTGTGCTGGAGCATGACATCACCGGTTGTGTCATCTCAGAAAACAACAACACACCACCACCCTGAATGCACCTCAGGTATGATAAAGCTAGAGCCTGTAGGGCTGGAGTAAACCTCTGACATGTGTGACCAGATGGAGGGAGTCCGTGTTACCGTTCTGCTGCTGCAGCAGCGACTGGTTGAGTGCAGACTGGGGTGCGATGGCCGGGGGGGGCGGCTCTGCAGCCTGGCTCTGCTGGCTGGGACGGGCCCGGGTGGTTCCCACTGCTGCAGCTGAGGAGCACACAGACAACACAAAGCATGTGCAGCGTGTCTGCGAGTTAAGACGCAGACTGTGGCAATCGGGCACTAAGTGTTTTAGAGTATTAGAGTGAATGAAAGCCTCTGATGTAAGTCAAACATACCTCTGTTCTCTCGTGGAGGATTCTCAGGTTTAGGTATCGCTGTAGTCCGTTTGGTCTGAAAATAGAAACGGAACAAAGAGACGGAACCAGAGACCACAACAGAGTCAAAAAGACAGACATTGTTCAAGAACACTGCTCGATTAAAGAGACGTTCACCTACAACAATGGGTATCCTTCACCGTCAACCTTCATTTAAATACAGGAGCATACAAATATGTATACAAATATACAATAAATACAAATCTGTAATCATGTTGCATCTCTAATAGTGTCACACTAGGTTTGAAACCACAGTTATCTATTAATCAATTCAATAATCCGTCATCGTGTAAATGTATGGTAAGCAGGCGTGTGATTGGAAAAGGTCCAAAAAGCAGTAAAGTATATGAAGCGTCTAAATCTGCTCATGTCATTCATAAAACAATAAAACATCCTCATCATACTGCTTCCTGTTTGTTTAACTGGTGCAGCTTGTGTGAAGCAATCATTCTGCCTCTCTGGTAATAAACACTGGGTTCAACATAAAGCTTTTTTATGTTTGTGGAGGGTAAGATTCTAGACTTAAAACTGCAGATTCACATCCTTTATTATTACTTTAAATGACACACAAAAAGCTTAAAGTCAAAACATGCTATAGTTGCATGTATAAGTATGTGTTTTATTATTTACACGTATCAGCCTTTGTCTGAACATTTAATTCTTCCGGCAGTGTTGCTCTATAATATCATATTCTGTCAATCAAATGAGCAGATTCGGAAAACTTTTCAATTATATTTTTTCACAAATAAAAATAAAAGTTATGACAAACAGTTAACTCATTATTTTACAAAAAGGAGCTTTCCAATAATAATAACAGATTATAATAGTACCCTTTAGCTTAGACCCAGACCTCCAGTCAAACATGTCCCCAGCAAAGTAAAACAATGCAAACAAAGGGATTGATAATGGAGAGGAGCAGACCTTGGGGAGTTTGCTGGTTTTGGCAACACTCGAGGGAGGAAGAGGAGCTTCGGGACTCTGAGGTATCTCCTCATCTGGAGCAACATCTGCATTCAGAGCGAAGACGCTCTCCAGATCGATCTGAGGCAGAAACAAAGACACAAATCAGGCAATTCTCAAGATCTCTTTTGCAAGAGAGACCCGAGTGTAGAGAAGTGAAACGAGAACTTCCAAAGTTCTGTTCCAGAAGTTAAAAAACCTCATTCAGGATCCCATTGACGTTTGTAACAAAAGACTACGTCGAGTCGCTCTCTTCATAAGGTTTAGTTAAGGACAGTGCTCTAGTTGCCTTTAACGAACACCATTTCCCAGAAGCCCGAGAGTGTCGTGGACTAAATGTCCCGGCTCCACAGAAGAGGCCAGAGCAGAGAGGACTCGAGACATTACAACTAGAACATTAGGAGAGGAGTAAGAGAGAGAGTTTGAGTTTTATGGACAAAAGTACTCAAGCTGCTGCGTTTGTAGTTTTTCTCATGGGAGTTGTAGTTTCATGCCTGTGCTCGCAAAGGAAACGTTTGTCTTAGAATGTGGAAAGTTAACCTCAGGAACACGCTTCATTCTTTTTCAGAAAGACACAATGAAAGAAATGCTGGATGAGATTTTGCATTGAGCTCAAGAAGCGAGTGTAAACAGAGGCTAAGACAGGAAGTGATGTCACGACTTCGGCTCTTTATAGAAGTAGAAGAAGAAACGGAACACAGACGAGACACACAAGCATCTAAAAATGTTCAAAATGTCTGTTTGTATGGTGCAAAGTCGTGGAAGCCAGTCGACCCAGGTTCAGTATTTACTCCTGATGAACTATAGTTTTATCGACATTTATAACTAAAAATGAATGTGTAGTTCTCTTCTTGTTGTTAGTGTCTACCTGCCTACTTTCTCCATGTAGTACACAGTATTTAATATATTTTACGCTGCCGTACAAAAGTTTGTAATCAGCTGTTACATTGATGTTTTTCTTCTTTCCTTAAAGGCCTAAAGCGACACGTCGCCTGTTAATTCCAGCTCGTTGTAGGCTGCTTTATTGCGATACACTCGACACTGAGACAGGAAGCGGTTCCTATTCAAACCCAAGCTTAGAGGACATCCAGGTGCACAATACAGGAAGTTAAGAGGCAGCACATACCTCTTTCCCTTTGGTGTCTCCGTTCTCGATCCACTCCACCGTCACGCTGTCATTGTCCTCGTGCAGTGACGTGACCATGGCCTGGTGTATTCGTCCTGCAAGGTGAGAGGATGTAAAGAGATGCTAGTACCGGCTCAAGTGCTGCACGGGACCGTAGAGTTATAGGATATATATATATATATATATATATAAATGCTGCTTCAGCCTTTAAATCACAGGAGGCAGACAGCCATGCATCATCCATCAATGCATCAAATATCAAATATAAGATTTCGGATTCCTGCCTCTAGTATAGGAACCCTGAGATGCTAATGGGTGTGGCTCGTGATGGATGGATGATGAAGACTTCTCGCCTCCTGTCATTGACACCTTCAAGAGCTGCATTTAATGGAAGGTAATTAGACTCATGGCAGCCCTGGTCCACACATTTGTGTCGTTAATAATAATAACAATGATGTGCACAAAGCTGTTTTTAAAGCGAGAGGCCCCATGCATGCAGCCATCCATCAGCCCATGATCCACAGGCCACTGCTGGATGATGCAGTGCAGGTGATAACATGCATCTCATCCGTTTTTAGCCATGATGCAGACGAGAGATTGCTGAGGAACCAGAAAAAAGCAGGTGGCATTTTTTATTTTTATTTTGTATTTGGCCGGACAGCCGCACAGGTGGACGGACCCGCCCGTGCAGCAAAGCGCGCTCCTCGGGCCGGAAAGCCGGCGAGAGTCTACCTGACTGACAGTCGACATTAACACGATATTACAAATATAATCTCTGCTCGTAGTAACGACAACCCGGTGAAAAAAGAGCATGTAGCTGCTTGTTAGCTTTGCAAAAACAGCCCTCTGCAGTGAGCGTTGACGTTAGCTTCTCTCACCCGGTCCCGCCGGATGGAGAGAGCGGTGTTAGTGTGTCTGTCTACGTACCGTCGCTGCGTTTTATCTCCACGTAAATACCCACGAAGATCTTCCCGAATATACCGGCCATCTCTCTCCTCCTCGTGCGGTGTATTATTTGGCGCGTGTGCTGTCTTTTAAGTTGTGCGCTGCTGCAGAAACTGAGGTCACTGTCGGTCAGTCATCGAAGAGGAGCAGGAGAGGAGAGGGAGCCGCTGCGCATGCGCGAGTGGTGAAGTCAGCAGCATCTTCTGTAGCAGTACTCAGATCTTTTTACTCAAGTAAAAGTACTAATACCACACTGTAAAAACAATACTGGATTACAAATGATAGCCCTGCGTTAAAAATGTTAATTAAGTAAAAGTACAGCTTAGCCTCAGTAGTAGCTTCAAAATATAGGTACTTAAAGTACCAAAAGTACTCATTATGCAGAAAAATATATTATAATAATAGATGCTTTTATGTGTTCATCACTTTAATGTTGCAGCTGGTAAAGGTGGAGCTCATTTTAATTACTTTACGTACTGCTGGATAGTTTTATCTATATTAATACATACATACAGTTGATTTATGTTCTGTATTAATAGTCTGAGTCTATAAAATAACTTGTATAAAGTAGCATAAAATGGAAATACTCAAGTAAAGTACAAGTACCTCAAAATTGTAGTTAAGCACAGTACTTGGGCAAAAAAACTTAGTTTCATCCCATCACTGATTGTACTTATACTCCTTTACTAATACTACACTGTGGAAATACTACATCACAAGTCAAAGTACTGCATTGAAAATGTGACAGTAGTGAGTATAATCAGGAAAATGCGTTGAAAGTATTTAAAGCAGAAAAGATACCCTGTGACTGTTTTACAGTACTAGTTAAAACTATATTATTATCAATCATGCATTGACGTAAAAGCAGGATTTTACTGTTGTATTTGGTTGAATCAGAGCTTATTTTGAATTATTATCTAATGATTATTTCATTGTGGATTAATCTGCTGACCATTTTCTCCATTAATTGATTGATTGATTGCCTTTAAAGTGACACATTTACAATGTTTGTTTTGTCCAAACCTCAACATTATTAAACTTAAATTAGAATTAGTTCAATTATTACAAGGAAAAACAGTAAATCTTCACATGTCAGAAGCAAGAACAATTTGTTTTTTTCTTAAAAATAATGCAAACGATTATTGAATTATTTGCCAGTTCATTTTCAATCATTTGTGTATGTGTATGTACACACACTGTGTATAATAATAGAGAAGAAATGTGAGCTAATGGGTTGTAACTCCTCATTGAACACAAGAGGGCAGTAGAGGCCTGTTTAGAGGCGCACACTGTGAAACACACAGCAAGTGACGGAGAATAGAGAGTTGATATGAAACGTAGTTTTGATTCAGAACGATTCAACGTGTCTGATTTTCAGAAAACATTTCCATCATTACTCTACGATGCTTATCAATAAGACATATCAAGCTTTATGTACACAGCTAGTTAGTAGTAGTGTAAGTACGATCAAGTTATTTTGTGATTGGGTCTTTTGTTTTTTGACGATTTATTGTCAATAAGTAAAATACAGAACATCAGACTTCTTCTTCATCTCATTCATTTGTGTTTTACCTCAGAGAAAACAGAAACAGTGACACAAGGAGGGAGGAACTTGAGCGTATTGAGATGCACCCACAGCAAATATCTGTCACCCCCCCCCCCCCCCCACACACACACACACAGAAGCCTTTCCCAGAGCTGTAGCTGTCACCCCCCCTCCTGTGTACCACCCATCCATCCACTAAGATGACTGAAGAACTTATTCACACTCTTTCATTAACAACACACATTCAACACAGACAGACACAAACACTCACACATCGCCTCACCCATCAGTCCATCCGGTCTCCGAGGTGTCGGCCATCACTGTCTCCCTGTCTCTCACAGCCCCCCCCCTGTCAGACCTGAGAGAGTGCTCATTCCTGTTTGCTTTGGTTTCAACAAGATTAATGGACACATGTTATTGTGCTGGTTCTGTGTCTCGGTGTGTGAAGGAATAGAGAGGGGGGGGGGGGTACACTGAAGAATGTCATTCGATGAAAATGTAACGATGAATTTCGTTTTGTGTGCAATTATGCTTCTATGACATCGTTTCATTTAACCAAACCACTCATGACAGTTGAAGCTAATTCGTCTGGTAGAAAACACAGATGGACTCCAGATCAACTATTCATGCGTACATATTTCTGGGGATCATTCGCATTATTTTACATACCAATATTCCATGTAGTGCAGCTACTGCAAGGGATCTATTCTGCAATCATGGTTAATTCATGATCCGCACAGACACTGCATATGGAAATCCTTTTGAAGGCGGTTTGGGGCTAAGGGAGAAATTCCCCCTTTCTTCCAACTTGCCTTGGCTTTCGTAAAGGCCGTTCTTCTTCTGTTTCCAGTGCATGTGGATTCTTAGTCTGTTCAATCAGGTGACGTGACTCACCTGTCATTCAACATTCTGCTGTAGTTTCACTCAGACATGTAACGACATGAGCAGTATTGACAGCTCTAACCGACAGAGTCAGAGGGGTGCGTCTGAGGGTGTTTACGAGCACACACTAGTACGCAGGTTATGATCAGAAGTCTTGACCTTATGTAGACGAAGCGCTCAGTCTCTGAAAAACAAGAGAGTACTTGCTATCACCTTGCGCCCACGTTTTGTAGAATATCTGACAGGTTTTATAATCTAACGCAGCACTGGTGAACTTGGGTGCCCTCATGTTCGAAAAGCCGCTGTAAAAATGGAAAAAACATGATGGAGGGCCCTTTAGGGCGCTATTCCAGTGGAGAAAATGTGAGGAAGTGCCCTCTAGGGTGCCCAAATAAGGGAGACAACGTGATGAAGTGCCCTTCCTGTGAAGAAACTGTGAAGAAGGTCCCTCTAAGATTCCCTTCTAGTGGAGAAAACGTGATGACGTGTCCTTCTAGTGGAGAAAAGGTGATGACGTGTCCTTCTAGTGGAGAAAACGTGATCACGTGTCCTAGTGGAGAAAACGTGATCAAGTCCCATCTAGGGTGCTCAAATAATGGAGAAAGCGTGATGAAGTGTCCTTCCATATTTACTGTACTACATCTCAGAGGTACATAGTGTACTCTTTACTGTACTACATCTCAGAGGTACATATTGTACTTTAT
>NW_022280117.1:945575-953498 GCF_004355925.1 Anarrhichthys ocellatus
CTCAGAGGTACATATTGTACTTTTTATTGTACTACATCTCAGAGGTAAATATAAAGCAGCAGGAATATGAATCAAGAAACATCAGATAAAATAATAAAACACTGACTGGGAACAATTTACTGCACAATCAATACCTTAACTTTTCATCCTTTATTATTATTATTATTTATTATTTTCTCACAGTGTGGCATCAAGTAAAGGATCTGAATACTTCCTCCACTGCTGACTGTATGCGAGACGTCTGCTGTGTCAGCATTGTTGACTCCAAAATGACTCCGTAACACATGTCCTCCGTTGCGTTGTGCACCGTAATGGCTGCTAATTAATAATCACTGTCAAATCTGAAGATCCTGAAAGGTCTGAGCGGTGCTCTGTGAGGACAAAGGGGGCAATCGAGTTACCGTCCATTTTACTGATTTCATTTCCATGGCGGAGGCCGCGGCGGTGGAGCGTCCTCACTGGGTAATGGTTTCTGGCAACGATGGGGCCCTTAGTCCTGTTCAGTGGAGCTGCAACATCCCCCCAGGGTTTCATTGGCAGTTAGAGTTATCGTTTCTCTCCTCTTGAGGTCATTTAATGAAAAAAAAAGAAAGAAAAGTTATGCTTGTCGTTAACCTCACGCACTATTCTTTTATGCATAAAATATCTGGGCTATCGCGCTAAGCTAAACAATGTCCTTGTGTAACTGCGTAGGTCAATCGAATGTGAAATTAGATCATTTAGAATTAATATAGGAGATCTGTATTCAGGCTACCAATAAGCTGGCAAGCTGCAGAGCATTATAGTGATTGTGAAGAACTAGGCCGGAGACCTTTAATTGGAGGGGCAGAAACAGAGAGGAAGAAGAGGGCAGGAGGGGGGAGGTAGTGTTTAAGGAGCGAGACACTCCTCCAGGGATAGGGTGCTTTTACTTTGAAGTGCGTGGTGGGACTGTGTGCAGCACCGAATCCTCCCCAAATCCATCGTCTATTATCTCCTTGTTTGCTCATTATGTTGTCATGGGCGGATTCTGAGACGCCTGAGTCAAATCTTTTGGCCCAGGAGAGACGAACTCCAGGGGAATAGCAACGAGGCGGAGACGCTCGTGTGTTTTCAGGTCATGGTTTGATGTTGCCGACATCAAAAGTAGACCTTTGAGTTGATACCTTGACATGCTGTGAATGTGTTATTGGGATGGTTTGACTGACAAGTCACAGTGAGTCGACTCATACGGAGCGAGCTCCTTCTATTCTCTTTAAGCCTGATAACAACCTTGAACCATTCACATTATATTTCTTCATTTGCTCACATTCTTTGCCTTTTGTTCAGATTTTATCAAGCACAACACAAAGAAAAGATCAGTAAAATCGTCTTTTTTTTTTTTAATGATGCTTAGCAGACGTTTGACTTTCTCAAATTATTTAGGACGTGGTCTTTTTTCTTTGTCTTTAAATTATCGTCTTTGTTCGCTTTAATATCCATCAAAGAACAGACAGTGATGGTATAATGAGACACAAAAATGTCATAAGATACAGGATCGTTAGTTAATACACAATAAATACCCAACATCTCAAACGATCATTGATCATGATGAAATTTTGGTATTTTTTATATCATTTTAGGAGATACATTTTTGTGGTTTTTGGTCAATTTTGAATGATTTAAACTTAAAATGATGTGTTTATAGTCTACTTGAAATACCTTAATAAATTTAAATCCATTAGCCCTTTTTTTGAGCCCTTTAAAAACCTCTCTAACTGCATTTAGTCCATTTAAAAACACTTAATCTATTGCAATCAGAGGCATAAATGTCTGAATATTGTTTGAAATACAAATCCATTAAAGTCCTTCACTGTGTTTTCCTTTAATTTACATATTAATCATGATGAAATTAAGGTTCTAATTGGATTTATGGGAGGAATATACGGATTGTAATATTTTACGGTATTTTTAATAAATTATGTGCACTAAAGGTTTAAATTGACCAAAAACATAAAAGCATTCCTTTATTTATATCTTTTAAATGTTTTTTTTAATTATATTTTTTTGTTTCACCTCCTAAAACCTCGTAAACTGTCTTTAACACCCCGTCTTTAACGACTCTGTGCAAGTTAAAATGCATTAGTAATGGGGTCAGAGTACTTCCTTGTTGCTGAAGTGCATGAAGTGATTACAACATATTAATGCATTGATTATACTCTTTGTTTAAGCCTTTCAGAATTAGTAAAACATTTCAATTTAATTCCAATTACTACTTGAAATAAAGTGCTCATATGAAGCTGTTGTAGTTTGTTTTGAAGTCAGACTCTCTGGCTGCTGCCGGGTCCATCTAATGCATTTCTTTCTGACCCGATACTCACTCTAAACCAAATCTATCTGGACTGGTTCTGTAATGAGATGCATTAGAGTCGTGTGGCACAGAAAACCAATACTCCCAGCCATCCTCCCTCCACCAATACACCATCAACTAGGCCATAAACTGGGCTAAATTCACTGGAGTCTTTTGTCTCTGGCTGCTCTGAAATCCTCTTTAATTCTGAGACTTGTCAACACACTGAAAATTGATGTCTTGTCAGATGATGTTCGCGCTGTTTTAAACACGATTCCATCGATTCCTCTCCGTCTGTTATCTGCAGCTCGTGTGCCCTTCCTGTTGCACCGCTTGTCACTTATTTCAATATGGCTGTTTCATGGCGAGATGATAAAGCCATTATCTCGCCTATTCAACAACTGTCACACATGCACGTCGCCGAGCGGGTAACAATTAATTTTCTCCAGCGACAAAGTCTCAGTGGCTCCCTGAGATTACATTTCTTTTGTCAATTTTTATTTGAAAATGTATATTTCACAGTGGTGTGTGTGTGTGTGTGTGGTGTTCAGTTGGCACACATAGCTTGAGCTCACAATGCACTTGATTCCCCTCAGTGGGGCCTCAGAGCTGTCAGCCGGAGAGTCGGCGGGAAGCTCTGGATTGTGACAAACTGCAGCAGATGACAGTTGAAAGATGACAGGGAGCGATTGTGCTGCACCGCCGGCAGACGAGGATTTACCATTTACCATTTGCATACATTTGAACTGTGGTGGTACAAGTTTTTTTCAGATCCTTAGTACTGATACCACACTGTGAAAATACTCCACTTTATGACAAAGTCCTGCATTCAAAACCTTACATAAGTATAAGTACTTTTGTGCCATAAACGTGGAATTCACGTGAAAACATAATGGAACATCTCGCAGTCTTTTAAGTGTTCGTTCAAGTGACCGCTAGCTGTTGGAATAGTAGCCACGGTTAGCTTTAGCTGAAGCTAACACCAAATGTACTCGCTATTTTTTAACAAGCTAATATCTGTAATTGAAAATACCTATTTTGAAGAACTGACATCTTTGTCATTCAGTCTGTTAACTGAACGTAACTGAATGAGGTCAGGTAGCTAAATCCAATCACAATAGATAGAAACCGTTAAACTAGCTAGTCATGCTAAACGTAGCTAGCCTAGCTTAGCAGAGTAGTAGTCACTGAAATTCATGGATTTTGGTTTGGTTGAGCTCCCTTAAAATCCCATATTTAATTGTATTAAACAGTATATAAATGTATTACATTGGTTTTAAAATAAATATTGTAGTAAACATCATATAGAATGTATTTTATTATAGTAGACGGACAAACAAGACATCACAAAACAAGCAGTCACAAGCTAGTTTTGAGCAACATCTGTATTAACATGAGAATAATTTAGTTTGGAATAATTCCTGCAAAATATGGACTTAAAATAAGCAAAATAAATGTAATTTTCCTCAAGAAATTTACAAAAATACTGAAAGAACACACTTTTTGTTAGTATTTACTGTTTTTGTTTTGCTCACATTCCTTTAATCTAAAAGATAATTGAAGTGGATCATCTGTTTTTTTAAATGTTTTTCTATAATAATGTGTTTCGGGGTAAGAAGCCTAAAAATCATACAATTAATATATTACAACCTTTCTATCTTTTATGCAGTGAAAGCTTTCAAACCTTTTTCATTGCTTCTGTATAGTAATACTCTTTCTTTGTAGGGAGGCAGAGTGGTTTTCTGCTGATTATAGTTTATGGAAATGTGAGTGTAATAAAAATAAAACACCATTAGCGTTAATGAGATATTGTTTCAGGCGGTGCGATTTAAGCTGACTATGATTTAAGTTTATTATTTATGCACAAAACAAACGGTTAACAATAGATGAATACCTCCACTTTCTCATATTTCGGGGTCCTCTGAGTCCGCACATCGACAAAGCTGGTTGTGAGAAAACACTCTTCGTTATGAAATATGCATGGTGTGTTCAGCACAAAATATGTCACCGCTGTCTCACTCCAAACTGCTTTCCATGATCTGTCTTTTATGAAAAATGCAAGTGTTGTTGTGCCTGAGAAACTTCTGCGCAGAACAAACTTCAGTTCGATTAGGGAGGAATCAAAGCGGCGAGTTCATCTTCATTGAGATGCTTTTGGTTTCCAAAAAAAACGTTCACGACGCGAGGATTCCTCTCCCCACATCCTCGAGCTCAGCATAAGGAAACTACTGTAAAATAAATCAAAAGTCTGTGGCGCTGATCCTGAAAATACACTAATAAATCAATAATTACAACACATAGCTAAGGGATAAAAAACAGTTTGCAAAAGAGCTTCGCAAAGTAAAAAAAAAAACACATGATTGATAGATAAAACTTCAGGCAGAGATGCATCCGAATGCTGCGTCTTTCCTTGAGAAGTGTAGATTTATAGCGTCAGACCTGCTGAAGGCCTCGTCCTCCACCTCTCAGACTACTATTAATCACCTACACCTGGATTAGAGATGCCTGAATTGCCGTAATTAATAACCATAAACCGCTGGGAATTTCAAGCAGCCAGTCACATTTCTTTCTGGGTGAGACTGTTGGACACTGATGGACAACCACGCCGTTCAGACCCTGAGCCACACAGTCGCTCCTAATAACTGATTTTCTCTTTCTTGGTTGTTTTTTTGTGCAGAAATTTGCCTCCAACTTCAGACACAATCTGACAAAGCAGGTAGAGATCCGAAACAGTGGATGCATTTACACTTTTGAACCTATGAGTGGTGCTGCCAGCCACTGAGTGTGTGTGTGTGTGTGTGTGTGTTTGTACAGCTTTCCCCCTCCAGTGTCTGCGAAACAGAATAGTAATAAAGACAATGGACCCGACAGAATGAGGCCCTCTGTGTATTTATTTATACTGTCCTCCAACCCACAGTCCTTTTCATTCCCTTCATCTGTTGGTTGTGACGTAACACTAAAATTCGAGCCACTTATCGCTTGTCATTTTATCTTCCTCCCAATTTATCTGCTTAGTAATACAAACAAAACATATACATGTAGATAGAGTATAAAGTAGAGCAGAATGGTCTGTTAGGTTTAAGTTGTGAGCTCATGTACCTGGATGGATGTTTATTGCAAATACTTAATTCAGGCTAAACTACATTTGGAATTATCTAACATGTTGTTGCCTACATTAAAAGCTGATGATGTAATATACACAGTACATTTGTTGTTGCGTTTCCAATGAGCTTTGAGAGCTGCTTCCAGCTTTCTGTGTTGTTTATATGCATCCAGTCGTCCTCCTGAGACATTCATTTGGTCTTACTGGCAGCTTTGGCAGCAATCACAGCAATGACCCGACCTAATGTAGCGAGGAGATCAGTAGACCACGGTGAGAAGAAAAAATCATCCCTCTCGCTCCTCCCTCACACACACACACACACACACACACACACAAACACACACAAACACACACACACGCACACACACACACACACACACACACACACACACGGAGGCAGGAACATCTGCGACAAACTAAACAAAGGACCAGAGAGCTGAAGTGGATCATCAGCACAACTGAGCCGATACCTACATATATATATATATATATATGTATATGTGTATGTATGTATATATATATGTGTATATGTATGTATGTGTATACGTATATACGTATGTATGTGTATACGTATATACGTATGTATGTGTATACGTATATACGTGTATACGTATATATGTGTATACGTATATATGTGTATATATGTGTATACGTATATATGTGTATATGTATATGTACAGTTGTGTGAAAAAGTGTTTGCCCCCTTCCTGATTTCTTATTTTTTTGCATGTTTGTCACACTTGAATGTTTCAGATCATCAAACAAATTTAAATATATTTAAATATTAGACAAAGATAACACAAGTAAACACAAAATGCAGTTTTTAAATGAAGGTTTTTATTATTAAGGGGGAAAAAAATCCAAACCTACATGGCCCTGTGTGAAAAAGTGATTGCCCCCTAAACCTAATAACTGGTTGGGCCACCCTTAGCAGCAACAACTGCAATCAAGCGTTTGCGATAACTGGCAATGAGTCTTTTACAGCGCTGTAGAGGAATTTTGGCCCACTCATCTTTGCAGAATTGTTGTAATTCAGCCACATTGGAGGGTTTTCGAGCATGAACCGCCTTTTTAAGGTCATGCCACAGCATCTCAATCGGATTCAGGTCGGGACTTTGACTAGGCCACTCCAAAGTCTTCATTTTGTTTTTCTTAAGCCATTCAGAGGTGGACTTGCTGGTGTGTTTTGGATCATTGTCCTGCTGCAGAACCCAAGTGCGCTTCAGCTTGAGGTCACAAACAGATGGCCGGACATTCTCCTTCAGGATTTTTTGGTAGACAGCAGAATTCATGGTTCCATTTACCACAGCAAGTCTTCCAGGTCCTGAAGCAGCAAAACAGCCCCAGACCATCCCACTACCATCACCATATTTTACTGTTGGTATGATGTTCCTTTTCTGAAATGCCGTGCTACTTTTACGCCAGATGTAATGGGACATACACCTTCCAAAAAGTTCAACTTTTGTCTCGTCAGTCCACAGAGTATTTTCCCAAAAGTCTTGGGGATCATCAAGATGTTTTCTGGCAAAACTGAGACAAGCCTTTATGTTCTTTTTGCTCAGCAGTGGTTTTCGTCTTGGAACTCTGCCATGCAGGCCATTTTTGCCCAGTCTCTTTCTTATGGTGGAGTCATGAACACTGACCTTAATTGAGGCAAGTGAGGCCTGCAGTTCTTTGGATGTTGTTCTGGGGTCTTTTGTGACCTCTTGGATGAGTCGTCGCTGCGCTCTTGGGGTAATTTTGGTCGGCCGGCCACTCCTGGGAAGGTTCACCACTGTTCCGTGTTTTCGCCATTTGTGGATAATGGCTCTCACTGTGGTTCGCTGGAGTCCCAAAGCTTTAGAAATGGCTTTGTAACCTTTTCCAGACTGATAGATCTCAATTACTTTGTTTCTCATTTGTTCCTGAATTTCTTTGGATCGCAGCATGATGTCTAGCTTTTGAGGATCTTTTGGACTACCTCACTTTGTCAGGCAGGTCCTATTTAAGTGATTTCTTGATTGAGAACAGGTGTGGCAGTAATCAGGCCTGGGTGTGGCTAGAGAAATTGAACTCAGCTTTCCAAAGCTGTGATGAACCACAGTTAATTTATGTTTTAACAGGGGGGGGGCAATCACTTTCTCACACAGGGCCATGTAGGTTTGGATTTTTTTCCCCTTAATAATAAAAACCTTAATTTAAAAACTGCATTTTATGTTTACTTGTGTTATCTTTGTCTAATATTTAAATTTGTTTGATGATCTGAAACATTCAAGTGTGACAAACATGCAAAAAAATAAGAAATCAGGAAGGGGGCAAACACTTTTTCACACAACTGTATATGTATGTATATGTGTATGTATATGTATGTGTGTATATATGTATATGTATGTGTGTATATATGTATGTGTGTATGTGTGTGTGTGTGTGTGTGTGTGTGTGTGTATGTATGTATGTGTATGTATGTGTGTATGTATATGTATGTGTGTATGTATATATGTGTGTATGTGTATGTATGTATATATGTGTGTAT
>NW_022280117.1:958498-961481 GCF_004355925.1 Anarrhichthys ocellatus
GTAGGTGGGAAGGCAGCATGGATCTGGTGTGAGGAGGGAGAGTGTTGGTTCGAATGCTGCTCTGTATGGCGGCCCTGAGCGCTCCATGCACTGCAGATAGAAACACGTGCAGACAGACCAAACAACCAGCAGTTTGACAACACGTGAAGCATAATGAGTGAGAGCCAAAGCTAGCTTAGTCTTTAAGCTAACGTAATCACTTTTTATGTATTGGACTGCTAACGCTAAGTGATTAGCAAATATCTGAATCATGCAATAATCACAATATGAATATTTTAATAAACCTAAATAGTATTTTCCGTCAGCGTTGATGTGGTCAGCTTCAGTAACTGAGTCTCTGTATTTGCCGCGTATTTATGTTTTTGTCTTTTGTGTATTTGGAGCGTACTTTTGTATCTGGTTGCGATTCTTTAGTTGCAGTTGTTTTTGTATTTTGTTGTGTTTTCTGTGTTTGAAGCATGTTTTAGTGTATGGTAGTTTTTTTGTGTATTTGCAGAAGCGTTTTGTGTATTTGGTCGTGTTTTCTATTAAACACGTTTTTGTATATGGTTATGTTTCTTGTGTTTGGAGGGCGTTTGTGTATTTCTTTGTGTTTACTGTAGTTGCAGTATGTTTTTGTATTCGCTTGTGTTTTCTGTATTTGCAGCACGTTATTTTCTCAGTTTATTTGTGATTTCTCTGCAGTGTTCACTTTTTGTAGTTCTGTCTTATTGCGACACATTAAACGAATCTATTATTCCCACTGCTGTACAGATGGAATACATCAACGGGCTGTGGAAGGTATTGCTGTTATTTCACCTTAAAGTACGACCTTTTGTTAAGCCCTGCGATATTGAATTAGAGGATCAAGAGTTCTTTACACAATTCATATCCATTGACATTTTGTGGGCTCACGGGTTGCACATTGTGCCCCCGTGGAGAAAGCAATCGATGGCCTCAGCATTTCTCTGTGGACCTGACTGGTATTCTGCAGAACAGGGAGAGTGTGTTTGCCACACATGGCAGAATCCTGTAGCTGTGCACACAACCCTGTAGATTCACACAAGGTGAAAAGGTGGCCGCGACGCTGCTTACTCATCTATTCTGCTCACGTTTGGACCGAGAAGGCAGACAGACAACGAGGGAAGAGAGAGGGGGGAGGGGGGGGGGGACTCTTTCACAGCTGAACCCCCAAATGTCATGGAGAGGGTAGCGCATTATTGCCATGGAAACCCAGCCTCAGTAATATTTGATTTTGATCAGCAGCGAGGCTCTGATGGGAGCCCTCTCACCTGCTTCCTGCTCTCCAGGTGCCTGGATTTTCAAAGTAATGGAACAGATTGTCGCTCTTGTGGGATTAGTTTTAACTCTGGTGATAATTGGACTGAAAAAAACCTCCATCTCCATGTTTGCTCCTTTCCCTTTCCGTCCATATGGAGCTCCTCTTGGAGTATAAGTTTGTCCCAAAGCATCTCTCCCACGCTGAAATACTGTGCAAACAGCCAGAATGTGCTGCTAAATTACATCATTCACAATCGGCTGGAATTCACAAAACAACACACCTGAGTCATGATTACTGTATCTAATGCTGCACAGGCACCGACTGCCTGCAATATGAACCCTTCCGTCTAGACACCCATTACCCGCCTGCACCTAAAAACAGTGGAATCAATACCATCGCAGGGAGTCATAATGGCCCAATTACTGTTTGTAGGTTTGTCAATGCCACGTCTCTGAGGACGCCTGCAAAAGGCCACACCAACAGCACACGGTGTGCCGGAGTAATGCCATACATTTGTAATTGTGTGTGTGTGTGTGTGTGTGTGTGTGTGTTGGATTGTATGTTCTCGGCTGCACAGCTGTGACATTTAAGAGAAACAGGTATATGAGCTGCTGTGTGTTCAGACTTGTTTATGTTGTGATTTGAAACAACATCGTTCAGTTTGGTACACTTGATTATGTGATAATAAGTGGTGGAAATTAAATAAGTACATGTACTCAAGTATACTGTACTTATGTTGATGTTAACTGTACTTTTCTTGAGTATTTCCATTTCCTGCTACTTTTTACTTCTACTTCACGACATCTCAGAGGGAAATATCTTACTTTTTGTACTCCGCTGCATTTATTTGATAACTTGAGCTAAGATCATTTATACAAAATATAATAATACATCACATATGATGTATTATTATAGGTTAAGATAGAGTTGAAGATTCACAAACTAGAAGTATAAAAAAATAGTTAAGATTGTATTAATGCATCTATAATTATACATCAATAGTTTAATATATATTGTGTGCCATTCGGCAAAATGAGTGAGTACTTCTACACTGTGGTATTACTGCTTTTATTAAAGTAGATGAGAGTACTTCTTAACCATACACTTACTTGGATATTAAATGTAATATTTGTCATATTTGCTGGTGTGTATTTGTACAGTCAAATGTTCCACTACATCCATAATTCTCTCACAGAAGTGACTTCTCTGGAGGTCGGTGTGAATGTAGTCGCTCTAATAACGTATGAATGAGAGTAATTTCATTTTGTACAGTGTCATTAATTAACATGAGTGTCTCCGTGTGTTTGTGCTTTTCTTTGCATTAGCACTTTTCCTGCCCTCCATTCCTCATCCGGACCTGGTCCTCCTCCTCCTCCTCCTCCTCCTCCTCCTCCTCCTCCTCCTCCTCCTGCCTGTGAAAAATGGCTTCATATGAACTGCATAAATCATCAGCCAGCGAACAGGTACACACCTCCACCTGAGACTAACGGCAACTAAAGGATGTAAAGGGACAGAAAACAAGGTTCACAATCAGTAACTAAGTACATTTACTGAAGTAAAGTTTTGAGGTACTTGTCCTCCAAAGTGAAAAGTACAATATGTACCTCTGAGTTGTAGTACAGTAAAAAGTACAATATGTACCTCTGAGATATAGTACAGTAAAAAGTACAATATGTACCTCTGAGATGTAGTACAGTAAAAAGTACAATATGTACCTCTGAG
>NW_022280117.1:961491-961674 GCF_004355925.1 Anarrhichthys ocellatus
TACCTCTGAGATGTAGTACAGTAAAAAGTACAATATGTACCTCTGAGGTGTAGTACAGTAAAAGCACAATATGTACCTCTGAGGTGTAGTACAGTAAAAAGTACAATATGTACCTCTGAGGTGCAGTACAGTAAAAAGTACAATATGTACCTCTGAGGTGCAGTACAGTAAAAAGTACAATAT
>NW_022280117.1:961684-970600 GCF_004355925.1 Anarrhichthys ocellatus
TATCTACCTCTGAGGTGCAGTACAGTAAAAGTACAATATCTACCTCTAAGGTGTAGTACAGTAAAAGTACAATATCTACCTCTGAGATGCAGTACAGTAAAAGTACAATATGTACCTCTGAGATGTAGTACAGTAAAAGTACAATATGTACCTCTGAGATGTAGTACAGTAAAAAGTACAATATGTACCTCTGAGATGTGAGAGAAGTATAAATAGCATTGAAGACTGCAAAACACCACTGCAAAACAAAAGTCTAGTTGTTCCACTAAAGACACATTTAAACAGCTCAGTTGTTTTCATTTAAAGAGATAAATATATTATTTATAGTATAGTATTTGTACACAGCTGCATTGGTTGCTTTCACCTAAGCTAAGGATCTGAATGCGTCCTCCTCTCCTGCACTCAGGTGTCTCACCTGTATTAGAGTGACAGCGAAGGTCGCGCTGATGTAAAAGATCCGAACGCGAGCGGCCCTCCCACCCTGCCGGCCTCTCTCTGGAGGTCTGCGTCACACACAGGGAGGGGAATTGAAGAGGCAGGCTGTAAGAGGCTTCTTTTTGGGAACATTAGTCAAAGGCGGGGACACTATCAAGGCTTTGATTACAATGGTGGGGAGTATTCCCTCGGGGTCCTCTCTTCTTCATTCATATTCTGCTCTTTAAACATCCCATTCATCAATTACCACCACTGCAGCACCACATGGCCGCCATTGTTCATTTACACTCTCTCACACACACACACACACACACACACACACACACACACACACACACAGTGGGTGCACACACATTATGCAGAGTGTGCGAAAACACCCCCAAACATATAAAGGCCATTATCATACGGATGCACACTTGCATGCACACACACATTTAATGATTTGCAGGGATGTAGCTGCTTAGTGTCCTCACACAAAGACGAGTACTGCAGGAGGTTTCTGTTGGTGGTCACTGGGACTCTTTGTTTTCGACATCGTAGTTTGAGGAATTTACACCTTTTTAACCCTTTTCAATAACGTTAGAGGCATGACTGTCGGTCTGTCCACTGCTTCGGTTCACACTGAAATATATTATTATATTATATATATATATATATTGGATGGATTGGTGCAAAATTTTGTACAGACATTCATGTTCCCCAGATAATGAATCCTCCTGACTTCGGTGATCTTTTGACTCTTCCTGGAGGTTGACATTTATGGTTTGGAGGGAAATTTCTCAACATCTATCGGATTTATTGTAATTAAGTTTAGCTCAGATGTTCCCGCAAGATGAATTGTAATAACTGTGATGATCCCGTAACTTTTCATCAAGCGCCGTCATCGGGTTCAAATGTTAATTCTTCCAATACTTTTAGTCCTTTTTCCTTTTCCGATGTGACAGTGCATGCACAGATGATGTTGTATGATGTATGTAGTCCAAATGTTAAAAAGCTTTTCTGATTTAGTTCAGGACATACCTGATCAATCAATAGTCTGACCAGTACTTCCAGTACTTGACACATTCTGATGCACATATTCTCACTTTTGATTCAATTTGTTAATTCAACTCCTAAATATACACTTTATTTGTTTTCTCTACAATATCAGCTCGCTGCTACAGAAGCATGAGTAACGTTATTAAATAACAGAACTACTAATAACGGTTAGTTGTAGTTCTGTTATTAAATAACAGAACTACTAATAACGGTTAGTTGTAGTTCTGTTTAGACACTTTAGAGACAATTCTCTTTGGTGAAATATTGAAAAAGTGAGTTGAAGCACAAGACAATAAGTTTACTTTATTAACAATCAACAAAAGAATCAAACCAACATTTTTCCTGAACTTTAACAAAAGCACTTTAGCTTCTTATTTGGCAAAACATCCCATAGAAGTGTTAGGAGACGCACCAGCAGTAATATACATGCAGCTGCTTTACAGTCTTTCTCTTCATCCTCTCTGTAAATGTCCTCAACAACTTGCTTCTCATGTGAGAGTAAGGCAGGAAGTGGCAGCTGGCTAATATCTTTTAGTCGTTTAATTTGTGATAAAAGAGGAATACACATGATGCCACATGCTCAGAGTATTATCACCAGCCACCTAAACGACGAAACTCTCCAGCTACGTAAACAAAGCAGCGACTGTACGATGCAGAGCTTCCTCCTCTGAGCTCCGGCAGCTTCAGGGTTCATTTGTCAGTTGACAGATCACCAGCTCCTCTAAAAGACACGGAGGGCCACAACCCCAAATCTGGACTGGGGGCGGGGGGGGGGGCGGAGGGGGGTTTGGGAACCTGGAGGAAGTGGGGATGTGTGCACTGGAAGAGTTAAAGGAGGAAGGGCCAGGCTAGATCAGGCCTCTCAGAAACACACCCCACCATCAAAAAGTTAATCATAACAGATGATTGTTATTCTTTGTCTTCATTCTACTTAGGGGATCATCATGGCGTGCGTTTTTGAACTACTGCATAAGGCTCTGTGGGATGTAAACGGGAAGTATAGTGTTACTGCGCTTTAGGCTACAACTTGAGACCTGTGTTTTTTGTTTTTTTAGCCTATCGCCACCATTTAAAGTAGACAGAATTAACTGCCGGCCGTTCCTGTTTGCAGCGTACCCGTATATGTACAGACAACTATCATCGGATTACTTTAATACTGAAGAAAACATAAAAACGTGATGATTCTCAGAGAAGTTATAAGTGTCTTTGTCTATATATGTAATATCTTCGGGAAGTGTAAGTTACACTGAATCTAAAAATATAATTTGTATGTGTTCAGATTTGTATGAGCTATGAATCAAAGAAGGAGTACAGATGTTGATGAGGATTGCTGCATCCCGCTGGTTTTAGTTGCCTCTATGAGCTGTTTGTTACAGCTGCAGCTGCTGCTGCTGCTGCTGCTGCTGCTGCCCGAACAACAATAATTAACTTCCCTTTCACCTCATGCAGTATCATTTCCTCACCTCTCTCCCACAACCCCCTTTGGGAGGGGCGGCCTCACAGTCTAAAATCCTCGGGGCTAGATATGGATGGAGGAAGAGAGACAAACAAAGAGAAGTAGACGAGAGAAAATCATCACTGTTGTGTGCAGTCTGGGTCCAGATGGAGAATAAAACATGCCTGAGTTGCTCGCAGGTTGAGAAGTAATTACAGTCATTTAGCGCGAGCTACGTATAGACCAGGGGTCGCCAATAGGCGGACCGCGGTCCGGATCCGGACCCAGACGCCGTTGTATCCGGACCCAGGACCTAAAACCGACAGAATTAAATTTTGACGGAGCGCCTCTATTTTAACCGGCGCAGCTTTTTCAGCCTTTACGGTACTCGTTCAGCGGTGCAAATCACATCACGTGATGCAGTTCGGCCAATCAAATATGGGTATTGTGACAAGTTTCCTGAATCGAGTGAGATACACACACGGGAGAGAGTGGAGAGAGGACGAAGAGTAGGAGAATAATTACGTGAGTCAGAGAAGTTATTTCACATGACGAGAGAAAAGTGGTCCGCGAGACCAGAGAGACCAGAGTCTTTAACCAAGAATGAACAGACTCTTTCAGGTTAATTCTTCCCACGGACAGTTTAAAACCAGTATGTCTCACATGTTCAGAGACCATGACGATTATTAAAAGCGGTAATGTGAAGCGCCACTACGAGACAAAGCACAACTCTTTTGAGCAAACGTTCCCTCTCACATCTGAAATGAAGACAGAAAATAAACCTAAGAGCCCAATATGATCAGAATCCTAACGCATTCATTCACTGACCAACAGTGATGTTCACAGAGAGAATAGAGCTGAAACAAGTGTTAATAACCACAGATAAAGATCATGCACACTAATTTCTCTTTTTAGAAGATGAAAAAAATACAATATCGTAGCTTTTTTGATTGACATCACTTCACACCTGAATGAAGTGAATTTTAAACTGCAGGGCAAATCGGTGAAATTCATTTTTTCTAAAATGAATTACTTTATTTTAAGATGCACATTCTTCAAAAGCTTTCTGTTATATCAGTTATTCTTTAATCCAGCCCTTATTTTACTTGAAATGAGAAGAACATGTATTTATGTATTTCTATCTTTTATTTATAATCCATCCAGTTAAATTTGAAAACTGAGAATAATAATTGTTAAAATATAATTGATGTGTACTTTCTTCATTTGATTTGACAGTTGTTGACTACACACAGACGTTACTACTACTAGGCTACTTCAATATATATATATATATATATATATATATATATATACTGTATATATGGCACTAAATAGCGCAAGTTAGATATTATTGTGATGTTCCGGATCTTTGCCCGAGGAGATTTTCTCAATCTGGACCTTTTGGAATTTGAATTGAATACCCCTGGTATAGACTGTATACACACACACACACACACACACAGGTGGTGATATATATAGTTCACATAAATAATAGACACACCAACGCAAACTTAAACACTGCATACTGATGAGCGGAAAGAAAAAGACCATTAACTGCTACTGTGTCTGCAGTACTGTAGTCTCTAACTGTGTCTGTCTGCTGTTTGGTGCCGAGTAGTTAATGTACACTTGTTTTTTTTAAGGGCTTTTTTCTCTAAAAACAGCTGTTTGCTGCAGCCATAAAAGACGCTACGAGAGCTGTGAGAGTGAACCAAAGCAGGCTAGTTGTGGTGCAACTTGTAACTGAATTTATAGAAAAATAGGCAAAAAATAAAATGCAAATTAATGTTCGTTTCCATCTACCACCATTATGTGAATATTAGAAGTTGTGTCCATCAAGATAGACTGCTGGTGGCAGTATTCTCCTGTCGCGTGCCATTGTACCATTGCAGAAGAAGAGGGTCATGATGTAATTAAAAGAGTGATCGCAACCTGTCAATTACAGTAGCCCCGCCCTAAAGCATCCCCTGCTTTATGGTCTGTTTGACTCTAAATGGACCATAATGTACTAAATGAACATCATGCTGTATTGAAGAAGACTTGAAACTAGAGATGGAGACCATAAACTCATGTTTATAATGTTTACTGAGGTAATAAATCAAGAGAGAAGTAGAGTCATTTTCTCATAGACGTCTATACAACCAGAGGAGTCGCCCCCTGGTGGACACTAGAGAGAATGCAGGATTAAGACACTTCAGCATTGGCTTCACTCTTCACTTGCCATGGCTAAAACTCACTATAAAGCTCTAAAAAAGTTGAAGGAAGCAGCAGATTGAGGTTATAATTGTCTGTAAATTCATCACTAGGTCATTTGCTACATTATTTTTATTACAAAATATAGATTATAGCTTCAGCGTTTTAGCATTGTCATTGTGAGCATCTTAGCATTTGGACTTAGTGTTTAGCTCAACTCTTATGCATTAGCATCAGCCTGGTTCTGATGTCAGTTGGCTCTTATAATATACTCAATATTTTTATTTACCTTATAGATGAAATTGTAGTGATTTTTTTACAGATTTCTCTGACTTTTAGACCTTGAAACGTAAGGAAAATAATTGTGAGGAACATCCCTGGTTATTACTCTTCATCTGTTTCTCCTCCTCTGCAGCTCTTTCATATTATTTCTTGTGTCTATCAAACTGTTACTGTCCTCCCACCCGATGTTTCCCAGCCTCCCGCCTGTATGCACTGTTTCCCTGATTGCAGTTATTCAACAGAGCCTTTCTCAGCCCCTCATCCTCGCTGTCTGTCACACGCGCCCCTCAACCTTTTCATCCGCTCTCTCGTTCATCTTTATTTTATTTTCCCCCCCCATGGTGCCTCATTGCTCTGTTTGTTTGCTCTCTGAGACATTCAGGTGGGTCGGGCCCTCAGCGGATCTCAGCAGTGCTCTTTGGAGGTTTGTCTGTGGAGCTGAGATAAGGTTTTAGGGTCAGGACTAATTTAGAGTAATAACACAGAGACCTTTGAAAAAGTGTGAGCGAGTGAGTGATTAAGTGACCGAGTGAATGAATGACAGACGGCATATTTGTCTGCATATATTATGTATTATGAGTACAAAGCCACAGTTGAGACACAACTCATAATCGTAATAATATTTAGTTTGGTTCCTGCCTTTATGGCGCTTATAGAGGATGCAGAAATCATAATATATAATCCACATTAGGTTTTAGCATTTTTTCCAGCAATAACCATTCAATGTATTTAAATTATGTATTTACCTGTTTTGATATTGTTTATTTAAGTTAGTGGTGGAGTCCACCATTCCTTAAAATCTGCAACTGTCGTTGCATTGACCATCAAAATTAGCATAAAGTAAATATATTCAAAAATGTGTATGGTAAATCGTAAACCTTAATATTAATATCTTCTATGATGATAAAAGGGAAAAGGTACAAAAAGGAATTATTCTGCAAGTTTGGCGATTTGGCCGTCGCCATCTTGACTTTTTGCAACCGGTGAACAGGAAGTGACCATATCTGGACTGAGGAGGAGTGACGTAGAGACGCCGTATATGTCTCTGGTAGAGACCTGTCAATCACTGTGTAGCCCCGCCCTAAAGCATCCCCTGCTTTATGGTCTGACTCTAAATGGACCATAATGTACTAAATGAACATCATGCTGTATTGAAGAAGACTTGAAACTAGAGATTGAGACCATAAACTCATGTTTACAATGTTTACTGAGGTAATAAATCAAGAGAGAAGTAGAGTCATTTTCTCATAGACTTCTATACAACCAGAGGAGTCGCCCCCTGGTGGACACTAGAGAGAATGCAGGTTTTAAGACACAGTAAATGTTCTGTTACTTTCCACATCTGATGTATGGCTCGTTCCTCTTTCATGTCACTGCTCCAGCCCTCAGGTTCACGTTGAGTGTCCGATGTCGAAAAAGGCTTTGAGGTGGTTTGAATCCCTCATGAGGCAGAGTCTCATCTCTTTTTGTCTTCCTCCTGTAACCTTTGTCTCTGCTTCAGTCCTCCGCGGCTGACGAGCTGACACCAAAGCCTGGTTTTATCCCGAGGATGACACTTCATTCAGGTGAAGAAACACTCAGTGAGTGACACACTACTGCTGATGAACAGAGGCAGCCGGTCTGTACGTGATATCTCATCCAGAGGCAGAGATCAAAAGACCAGGACGGGTCATAAGAGCAGGAAATATATTGTGAATCTCAAGATTCTCCAGCAGCAGTGGTGTAAAGTACATTTACTCAAGTACTGTGGTACAAATTTGAGATACTTGTATGTTGAGTCTTTTATTTTCATGCACCTTTACCTCGTCTACTTCTACTCCACTACATTTCAAAAGGAAATATTGTACTTTTAACTAAATGTATTGAACAGATTGAGTTACTTTATGAATTAAGATATTTTAAATAGTTTGTCAGAAAATTAATTGGTAACTATTTTCATTTTTCCTGTAAAAACATTTCATGGTTTTAGGTTTCCAGATATGAAGATTTGCTGATTTATCCTTTAATAATTTTTATCTTTCAGTAATAATGTTGAGGTTTGGACTCAACAAATATTTTTTACTATTTTTACAAACCAAACAATCAATTAGTGGAGAAAATAATCAGCAGATGAATCTGTTAATAGTAGTTAATAGTTAGAAACGAGCTCGACAAACAACAGTAAAATCCTGTGTTTACGTTGCTGTATTAGTAATACTAATTGAATAATGTAATATATAATAGTATAACAGTCGCAGGGTACATGACTACTTTAATACTTTTAAGTACATGTTTCTGATTATACTTCTACTTAACTCAAATTTTCGAAGCTCAACAGCCTTAACTGCCCTAAAAATGTACTTATTGTTTATGATTCTTTTGTATATTTGTATTTGCAGTTTTACTTAATCTCATAATATTCTAATTTAATACATTTTCATTGTAGTTCAGCTCATTGTGCTTTTGAGGGTAGTTCTAATACATTTCTTAGCCTTTTGTAGGAAACTTTGAAAGGCTGCCTACAAATAAACTTTACCTTACATCTTACTTTTGAATGAGGGTACTTAGTAAAAAGTCTACATTGTCTTCAGTATCTTACTGCAGTTACCAGTGTCGCCTCTTGTCTGGTTTATTTAACTGCCACACGATCCGACTAGTTAGTGATTTGTTCAAAGAGCAGAAGCAAAGGTCGGACTGTACCACTGGCTGTAAATGGTCCGTATTGATAATGAAAACATGCATAAAGGTGAATGTTACCATGCAGATGAACTTGAACCTACATCAGATCCTTCTGTGCACTTCAGAGGAAAATCACCGCACAGGTTGTTACACAGTCAAACATTGCTGAGCTTGAGATAGCAGATATAGTCTGGTAAAGCATTAATTAACTGCTCATCACGCTGTAATACTATTTAAAGGTAATAGATACCCTCAGGTGAACTTTTAACAAAGGCATGTTTAATGTATTCACTTTTTCTTAATCATAAATCTCACAGGGGGGAAACATTACACGGTTACAACGGGTGGCGAGGAGTTATTGCAGGTTGAATGTTATCAAGAGGGGCAATTTTGATATTAAATTCTGGCTGCTTCTTTTCAGGTAGTAATGAGTTGCAGTGAAATTATCTCTTCATTCAACTGAAAGCTGGGTTTGCAGGCTTATTAGGTGAGTGAATAAATGGCAACTATTAATTACCTGACAGGGATGATGTGGAAAACATCGCTCAGGCGCAAGCTCTGGAGGTATTAATTAGTGTTTAATTATAAACCCTGGCCATAAATATCAACAAAAGCTTTCATATATTTCACGTGGGAACAGACATCTGTGAGGGCGTCTCGATGGTATTTCAGCAAAGGACACCATTTCAACCCTTTATCCATTACTTTCAGCTATTTATTCCATTTAGTTATTTTATATATCTAATCTATTACTTAAGATAACTATTGCGTACATTTATCAGTTACTATTAGCTAACGTCAAACAACTTTTCAAATCTTCATCTGTTACTTTTAGCTAACTATTTAAATCCTGAATTTGTTACTTTTAGCTAACG
>NW_022280117.1:970610-971944 GCF_004355925.1 Anarrhichthys ocellatus
ACTTTTAGCTAACGGTAACTATTTCCAATCTTTGTCCGTTACTTTTAACGTCTTCACTAATGTATTTATTTTTAGTTAACATTAACTATTTCTATGTCCGTTACCTTTAGCTAACTACTTCAATAATATAATTGTTACTTTTAGCTAACGTTAACTATTTTAAACATCTATGCGTTCATTTTGGCAAACTATTTTAAACATTTATTCGTTACTTTTAGCTTTATTTCAAACATGTATCTATAAGCCTACTTTTGGATATTTCACATGTTTCACTGGTTTAAACTGGTTTCACTGGTTTAGCTTATAATTTATTTTAGCAGGAGTGGAAGTTACAAAGTACTGTTACATAGTTTTTTGTGTATTTAGGAGTATTTTTTCAATCGCAACGTTACTCTTACTTTGGTAATTTTTTTAATGACGAGTATTGTACTTTACTATGTTTATATAAGTCACTGAGTTAATGCACCACCCGTCAGAGCATGCTCAGTGACCCAAATCAAGATGCATGCTGGGACTAGCCAACATGCTAAATGCTAATATGCTCCGGTATGCTCTGGTGGGTTCACTGAGTTGTGTGAGGACTTTCAGCTGTTTATCGACTGGTAATAGTGGGAGAGGGAGACTGAGTGAACTGGTTATATTATATTTTATGCTGCTGTATATATGACCTAATGCTGCTTGTTGCCCCCACCGTGGTGACCATTTACTTTTTATTCATCATCAGTGGATTTTTTACTCTTTTCTGGTTAATTGTGGTGAGACTACACTGAGGAAAGCAGTTGTATATTTATGATTGATTATCAGCTGTGTACAGGCTAGAAATGTCCCTCTATAGAAACAGAATGTATTGTTGGTTTGCAGTGGTGAATGTAACCACGTACAATTACTTGAGTGCTGCACTTGAGTACAAATTAAGTCTGGTATACATCTGAAATGTGACAAAGAGCCTCGAGTAGACACATTTTTGACTTGGAGGATCATAAGTACACTTTCTCAAGTAATGTACAAATTCAAGGTAGTTCATTGTTTTCCATTTTCAGAGGAAAATGTATTCTTTTTACTCCACCACGTTTTCAAATTCGCCATCGCCTTCATGTCCAGTGAAAACCATGTATATCTCCAGATGTTTTGATGTTGAATGTTTGAGATAAATGTGTTTTTATATCTTATTAAATAACTCAACCTCACTCGTGCTAACGAGGCTCTTCTTCTGCCAAAAATGCTGAAAAACGCTCCCAGTGAGGAGATGATACTTATAGAGCCTCACTATCTGCACCATTTTAACACCAAAGAGCCTCGCTATCGGCACCATTTTAACACCAAAGAGCCTCGCT